>NC_034180.2:50845642-50890642 GCF_002021735.2 Oncorhynchus kisutch | reverse complement strand
GTTATGTCAGCTAATGTCATGTAGTGTTATGTCAACTAATGTCAGCTAATGTCATGTAGTGTTATGTCAGCTGTAGTCATGTAGTGTTATGTCAGCTATAGTCATGTAGTGTTATGTCAGCTGTAGTCATGTAGTGTTATGTCAGCTAATGTCATGTAGTGTTATGTCAGCTAGTCATGTAGTGTTATGTCAACTAATGTCAGCTAATGTCATGTAGTGTTATGTCAGCTGTAGTCATGTAGTGTTATGTCAGCTGTAGTCATGTAGTGTTATGTCAGCTGTAGTCATGTAGTGTTATGTCAGCTGTAGTCATGTAGTGTTACAGTATGTCAGCTGTAGTCATGTAGTGTTATGTCAGCTGTAGTCATGTAGTGTTATGTCAGCTATAGTCATGTAGTGTTACAGTATGTCAGCTGTAGTCATGTAGTGCTATGTCAGCTGTAGTCATGTAGTGTTATGTCAGGGGTAGTCATGTAGTGTTACAGTATGTCAGCTGTAGTCATGTAGTGTTATGTCAGCTGTAGTCATGTAGTGTTATGTCAGCTGTAGTCATGTAGTGTTATGTCAGCTGTAGTCATGTAGTGTTACGTCAGCTATAGTCATGTAGTGTTATGTCAACTAATGTCATGTAGTGTTATGTCAACTAATGTCATGTAGTGTTATGTCAGCTATAGTCTTGTAGTATTATGTCAACTAATGTCATGTAGTGTTATGTCAGCTATAGTCATGTAGTATTATGTCAGCTATAGTCATGTAGTATTATGTCAACTAATGTCATGTAGTGTTATGTCATCTATAGTCATGTAGTGTTATGTCAACTAATGTCATGTAGTATTATGTCAACTAATGTCATGTAGTGTTATGTCAACTAATGTCATGTAGTGTTATGTCATCTATAGTCATGTAGTGTTATGTCAACTAATGTCATGTAGTGTTATGTCAGCTGTAGTCATGTAGTGTTATGTCAGCTATAGTCATGTAGTGTTATGTCAGCTGTAGTCATGTAGTGTTATGTCAGCTGTAGTCATGTAGTGTTATGTCAGCTATAGTCATGTAGTGTTATGTCAGCTGTAGTCACGTAGTGTTATGTCAGCTATAGTCATGTAGTGTTATGTCATCTATAGTCATGTAGTGTTACAGTATGTCAGCTATAGTCATGTAGTGTTATGTCATCTATAGTCATGTAGTGTTACAGTATGTCAGCTGTAGTCATGTAGTGTTATGTCAGCTGTAGTCATGTAGTGTTATGTCAGCTATAGTCATGTAGTGTTATGTCAGCTGTAGTCACGTAGTGTTATGTCAGCTATAGTCATGTAGTGTTATGTCATCTATAGTCATGTAGTGTTACAGTATGTCAGCTATAGTATTGTAGTGTTATGTCATCTATAGTCATGTAGTGTTACAGTATGTCAGCTGTAGTCATGTAGTGTTATGTCATCTATAGTCATGTAGTGTTATGTCATCTATAGTCATGTAGTGTTATGTCATCTATAGTCATGTAGTGTTATGTCAGATATAGTCATGTAGTGTTATGTCATCTATAGTCATGTAGTGTTATGTCATCTATAGTCACGTAGTGTTATGTCAGCTGTAGTCATGTAGTGTTATGTCATCTATAGTCATGTAGTGTTATGTCATCTATAGTCATGTAGTGTTATGTCAGCTATAGTCATGTAGTGTTATGTCAGCTATAGTCATGTAGTGTTATGTCAGCTATAGTCATGTAGTGTTATGTCAGCTGTAGTCATGTAGTGTTATGTCATCTATAGTCATGTAGTGTTATGTCATCTATAGTCATGTAGTGTTATGTCAGCTGTAGTCATGTAGTGTTATGTCAGCTATAGTCATGTAGTGTTATGTCAGGGGTAGTCATGTAGTGTTATGTCAGCTATAGTCATGTAGTGTTATGTCAGCTGTAGTCATGTAGTGTTATGTCAGGGGTAGTCATGTAGTGTTATGTCAGCTATAGTCATGTAGTGTTATGTCATCTATAGTCATGTAGTGTTATGTCATCTATAGTCATGTAGTGTTATGTCATCTATAGTCATGTAGTGTTATGTCATCTATAGTCATGTAGTGTTATGTCATCTATAGTCATGTAGTGTTATGTCATCTATAGTCATGTAGTGTTATGTCATCTATAGTCATGTAGTGTTATGTCAGCTATAGTCATGTAGTGTTATGTCATCTATAGTCATGTAGTGTTATGTCATCTATAGTCATGTAGTGTTATGTCATCTATAGTCATGTAGTGTTATGTCATCTATAGTCATGTAGTGTTATGTCATCTATAGTCATGTAGTGTTATGTCATCTATAGTCATGTAGTGTTATGTCATCTATAGTCATGTAGTGTTATGTCATCTATAGTCATGTAGTGTTATGTCATCTATAGTCATGTAGTGTTATGTCATCTATAGTCATGTAGTGTTATGTCATCTATAGTCATGTAGTGTTATGTCAGCTAGTAGTCATGTAGTGTTATGTCAGCTGTAGTCATGTAGTGTTATGTCATCTATAGTCATGTAGTGTTATGTCATCTATAGTCATGTAGTGTTATGTCATCTATAGTCATGTAGTGTTATGTCATCTATAGTCATGTAGTGTTATGTCATCTATAGTCATGTAGTGTTATGTCATCTATAGTCATGTAGTGTTATGTCATCTATAGTCATGTAGTGTTATGTCATCTATAGTCATGTAGTGTTATGTCATCTATAGTCATGTAGTGTTATGTCAGCTGTAGTCATGTAGTGTTATGTCAGCTGTAGTCATGTAGTGTTATGTCATCTATAGTCATGTAGTGTTATGTCAGCTATAGTCATGTAGTGTTATGTCATCTATAGTCATGTAGTGTTATGTCATCTATAGTCATGTAGTGTTACAGTATGTCATCTATAGTCATGTAGTGTTATGTCATCTATAGTCATGTAGTGTTATGTCATCTATAGTCATGTAGTGTTATGTCAGCTATAGTCATGTAGTGTTATGTCATCTATAGTCATGTAGTGTTATGTCATCTATAGTCATGTAGTGTTATGTCATCTATAGTCATGTAGTGTTATGTCATCTATAGTCATGTAGTGTTATGTCATCTATAGTCATGTAGTGTTATGTCAGCTGTAGTCATGTAGTGTTATGTCATCTATAGTCATGTAGTGTTATGTCATCTATAGTCAAACATATGTAAATGTGATATTTCAGTCTTTCCATCTGTAATGAATGTGCAACTGGTTTTGCCTTCTCACTAAGAGCGCTAATGTCAACTAATGTCACGTAGTGTTATGTCAACTAATGTCACGTAGTGTTATGTCAAATGACGTCATCTAGCATTACTGTATGCAAACTAACGTCATGTAACATTAGGTCAACAAGAGGTCTCACAGTCTCCTTCAGACTGTTTGAACTTTACAGGCTCTCTAAGAAGGCTTTAACTATCAGGTCATCGTCTCTACAGCACTAGGCAGATCTGACCGCCTGTATTTCCCTGCATTCAACAACTCCTGCCGCAAAATATAAGAAAGACCCGGAGAACTAGCCATTAGATGGATAAATAGTAGGGCTTTGTAATACTATCTATAATACTGTAATACTATCTATAATACTGTAATACTATCTATAATACTGTAATACTATCTATAATACTGTAATACTATCTATAATACTATGATAATATCTATAATACTGTAATACTATCTATAATACTATGATAATATCTATACTACTATCTATAATACTATGATAATATCGATAATACTATAATAGTATCTATAATACTATCTACAATACAAAAGCAATACTCTCAACTTAACATTGAGTCTTAGCAGCGTGTTCTGATGACCACTTTGGCTGTGTCCCAATCATCTCTCCTTGCTGACAAAGTGTAGACGTGTTAATTTCCCCTCACTGAATTGAAAAGGAAATGGCTGTGATAATAAATATGGTGGAAACTCCCTCTAGCCCGTGTCTCCAACAATCCAATGCTTTCACATTTGTGGGGAGTAAAATATATTTACGGTATTATTTTCTACAGTAATATTTCTACATTGTAGAATAATAGTGAAGACATCAAAAATATGAAATAACACATATGGAATCATGACTACCTCATGAAGCTGGTTTAGAGAATGCCAAAAGTGTGCAAAGCTGTCATCAAAGGCAAATGGTGGCTACTTTGAACAACCTCAAATATAACATATATCTTGATTTGTTTAACACTTTTTTGGTTACTACATGATTCCATATGTGTTATTTCATAGTTTTGATGTCTTCACTATTATTCTACAATGTAAAAAATAAGAAAAATAAAGAAAAACCCTTGAATGAGTAGGTGTGTCCAAACTTTTGACTGGTACTGTATATGTACACTACCGTTCAAAAGTTTGGGTCACTTAGAAATGTCCTTGTTTCTGCAAGAAAAGCAATTTGTCCATTAAAATAACATCAAATTTATCAGAAATACAGTGTAGACATTGTTAATGTTGTAAATGACTATTGTAGCTCAAAACAGCTGATTTGTTATGGAATATCTACATAGGTGTGGAGGCCCATTATCAGAAACCATCACTCCTGTGTTCCAATGGTACGTTGTGTTAGCTAATTTAATAATTTATAATTTAATAATTTGTTAATAATTTGAAAAGGTTAATTGATTTATTAGGAAACCCTTTTGCAATTATGTTAGCTTCATTAAATAGTACCCGCAAAACACCAGTCTCAACGTCAACAGAGTTGCAAACCCAGAGTTGCAAACCCAGAGTTGCAAAGAAAAAGCCATATCTCATACTGACCAATAAAAAGAAAAGATTAAGATGGGCAAAAGAACACAGACACTGGACAGAGGAACTCTGCCTAGAAGGCCAGCATCCCAGTCTCCTCTTCACTGTTGATGTTGAGACTGGTGTTTTGCAGGTACTATTTAATGAAGCTGCCATTTGAGGACTTGTGAGGCATCTGTTTCTCAAATTAGACACTCTAACGTACTTGTCCTCTTGCTCAGTTGTGCACCGGGGCCTCCCACTCCTCTTTCTATTCTGGTTAGAGCCAGTTTGCGCTGTTCTGTTCTGTAAAGGGAGTAGTAAACAGAGTTGTACCAGATCTTCAGTTTCTTGGCAATTTCTCGCATGGGATAGCCTTCATTTCTCAGAACAAGATGAGAGTGACGAGTTTCAGAAGAAAGGTCTTTGTTTCTGGCCATTTTGAGCCTGTAATCGAACCCACAAATGCTGATGCTCCAGATACTCAACTAGTCTAAAGAAGGCCAGTATTATTGCTTCTTTAATCAGGACAACAGTTTTCAGCCACGATCGTCATTTACAACATTAACAATGTCTTCACTGTATTTCTGATCAATTTGATGTTATTTTAATGGACACAAAAAAGTGATTTTCTTTCAAAAACAAGGACATTTCTAAGTGACCCCAAACTTTTGACCGGTTGTGTATATTGAACTTTTATTGGAACCCTTGATTGCTGCATTGGTTGCAGTGGGAGGTTGAGGTGTGGACACTGAAGTCACAAGGGAGCTGAACTGTAGCTTTCCTCCAGCGGCTGACAAGTCTTAAAGCAACAGGCAGCCATTTCCCAGGGCTGCCACTCCTGTTGTCATGATTTGTGTCCATGTTCATTAACACCTTGGAGACTTGGAGATAGACAACACTTATTCTGTCTCTCAACTTCTCTCTTTCTCTGCTTTAGCGGTGCAGCAAAATGTTTACTTCCCTCAACAGCACTATTATCAATATCTATATAATCAAAAGTCAAATTCAAAAACAACAAGCAGGAAAGAAAGTAGTTTGCATAGCGTCTCTCTCATTCTCTCTCTCAACTCAATACATTTCAATTCAATTTAAGGGCTTTATTGTCATTGGAAACGTGTGTTTACATTGCCAAAGTAAGTGAAGTAGATAATAAACAAAACAAAATAAACAATAAAATAAACAGTAAACATTACACTCACAAAATAATGAAGTCATTTCAAATGTCATATTATGTGCAAAGAGTTAAAGTACAAAATGGAAAATAAATAAACATAAATATGGGTTGTATTTACACTGGTGTTTGTTCTTCACTGGTTGCCCTTTGATTGTGGCAACAGGTCACAAATCTTGCTGATATGACTGCACACTATCACGTCCTGACCATAGAGAGCCCTTATTTTCTATGGTAGAATAGGTCAGGGTGTGACTGGGGGTCAATCTATTACTTCAATGTGGGGTTCTAGATTTGTTTTTCTATGTTGGTGATTTTGTATGATTCCCAATTAGAGGCAGCTAGTAATCGTTGTCTCAAATTGGGGATTGTATATATAAGTCGCATTTCTTCCACCTGTGTTTTATGGGATATTATTTTGAGTTAGTGCACGTAGAACGTCTGTAGTCACGGTTTGTTGTTTGTTTCGCTCTTTCTTTATTGTTTTGTGCGTTTCACTAAATAAAGACCACGGGGTGGTCGGCGGAGCCGAGGTGTGAACCAGTGACAACATGTGGGAGGTAGAGAGGTGGTCGGTTGACCCAGGGAGAGTGCCAGAACCCGCCTGGGAGTCAATGGAACAGTGCGAGGAGGGATACCGGAGAATGGAGTTGGCGAGGAGTATGCGGCAACGCAGGCGTTTGGAGGAGCGTTTTACCAGTCCAGTGCAATCTGTGCCGGTCCCACGCATCAGGCCTCCAGCGCGCCTCCCCAGTCCGGTACGTCCTGTGCCTGCTCCTCGCACTCGCCCAGATGTATGCCTCCACAGCCCAGTAATTCCTGTGCTAGCTCCTCGCACTCGCCGT
This sequence comes from Oncorhynchus kisutch, assembly GCF_002021735.2. Lineage (NCBI taxonomy): Eukaryota > Metazoa > Chordata > Actinopteri > Salmoniformes > Salmonidae > Oncorhynchus > Oncorhynchus kisutch. Next base: position 50,883,867 of record NC_034180.2, on the reverse strand, counting down.
GCGAAGTGTGTCATCGTTCCGGTACAATTTGTGCCGGCTCTAAGCGCCAGGTCTCCAATGTGCCTCCACAGCCCAGTGCATCATGTGCTAGCTCCTCGCACTCGCCGTGCGAAGTGTGTCATCGTTCCGGTACAATTGATGCAGGCTATACGCACCAGGTCTCCGGTGCGCCTTCACAGCCCAGTACATCCTGTTCCTTCTCCCCGCACTCGCCCTGAAGTGCGTGTCACCAGTACCGAACCCCACACATCAGGCCTCCAGTGCGCCTCCCCAGTCCAGTACATCCTGTTCCTGCTCCTCGCGCTTGCCCTGAGGTGCGTGTCACCAGTCCGGTACCATCAGTGCCGGCCCCAGTCCAGAGCTTCCTGTGACAGTTCCCGGTCCGGAACCTCCTGCGACGGTCAACAGTCCGGAACCTCCAGCTCTATTGCCGGAGCCTTCCCCTGCGCCGATGCCCAGTCCAGCTCCAAGGCCAGAGTCTTCATCTGCATTGGTGCACAGTCCAGATACGGCGTCCAGTCCTGATCCATGGCAGGAGCCTTTCTCTGCACTGATGTCCAGTCCAGATCTGGTGTCCAGCTCTGATCCATGGCAGGAGCCTTCCTCTGCACTGATGTCCAGTCCAGATCTGGTTTCCAGCCCTGCTCCATGGCAGGAGCCTTCCTTGACACCGAGGTCCAGTCCAGGCACAGTGTTCAGCCCGGGTCCATGGCTGGATCCACGGGATGAGTGGGTTCTTCGGCCCGCACCAGAGCCGCCACCAAAGATGGTGGATCCACGAGCTGAGCGGGTTCTTCGTCCCGCACTAGAGCCGCCACCAAAACTGGCAGATCCGCGGGATGAGCGGTTTCTTCATCCCGCACCGCCACCAACACTAATCACCCCCCCTACCCTCCCCATTTGGTTTCAGGTTTTGCGGCCGGAGTCCGCACCTTTGGGGGGGTACCGTCACGTCCTGACCATAGAGAGCCCTTATTTTCTATGGTAGAGTAGGTCAGGGCGTGACTGGGGGTCAATCTATTACTTCAATGTGGGGTTCTAGTTTTTTTATGTAGGTGATTTTGTATGATTCCCAATTAGAGGCAGCTGGTAATCGCTGTCTCTAATTGGGGATCATACTTAAGTAGCATTTCTTCCACCTGTGTTTTATAGGATATTGTTTCGACTTAGTGCACGAAGCACCTCTGTATTCATGGTTCATCTTTCTTTATCTTTCTTTATTCTTTCTTGTTTCTTTATGTGCGTTAAAGATGTGGAACCCAGATCACGCTGCATGTTGGCCCGATAATTATTCCAACGATCGGGACACACACTCATATTTCACCCAGTAGATATGGAAGTTTAACAAAATTGGGTTTGTTTTTTAATTCTATGTGGATCAGTGTAATCTGAGGGAAATATGTGTCTCCAATATGGTCATATATTTGGCAGGAGGTTAGGAAGTGCAGCTCAATTTCCACCTCATTTTTTGGGCAGTATGAACATAGCCTGTCTTCTCTTGATAGCCAGGTCTGATTACGGTGTCCTTTTTCAATAGCAAGGCTATCCTCACTGAGTCTGTACATCGTCAGACTCAGTGAGGTTTGGGTCAGTTGAAATCGTCAGGTATTCTGCCGCTGTGTACTCTCTTCAGGCTAAATAGCATTCTAGTTTGCTCTGTAATTTTGTTAATTCTTTCCAATGTGTCAAGTAATTATCTTTTTGTTTTCTCAGGATTTGGTTGGGTCTAATTGTGTTGCTGTCCTGGGGTTCTGTGGGGTCTGTTTGTGACCCCACACACTTGTTGTTTGTGTACATGGATTTTAAAATGTTGTATATTTTCTCCCCAACACAAATTTACATCAATGTGTATAGCAGACCCTCATGCCAATTTGAGTCAAAAGGTTTTTTGAAATCAACAAAGCATGAGAAGACTTTGCATTTATTTTGGTTTGTTTGTCAATTAGGGTGTGCTGGGTGAATACGTGGTCTGTCGTACAGTATTTGGTAAAAAGCCAATTTGACGATTGCACTTTCTCTCTGTCTGCAAAAAATAACAAGTAGTGGAAGAAAGTAGTTTCCGCAGCCTCACTTTCTCTCTCTCTCTCTCTCTCTCTCTCTCTCCCCCCGCTCTCTCTCTCTCACTCAATTTCAATCTCTCTCTCTCCCCCCTCTCTCTCTCCCCCTCTCCCTCTCTCACTCAATTTCAATCTCTCTCTCCACCACCTCCATCCACCTGAGGTGCGATGGATTCTCTGCTCCTGACTGGTTGACTGTGACCCCCCCCCTCCCAATCATACACACCCAGGTATGTCAGAAATGCAACAAGTGTCTTTTCTTGCTGCTGTGTGTGTGTGTGTGTGTGTGTGTGTGTGTGTGTGTGTGTGTGTGTGTGTGTGTGTGTGTGTGTGTGTGTGTGTGTGTGTGTGTGTGTGTGTGTGTGTGTGTGTGTGTGTGTGTGTGTGTGTGTGTGTGTGAACTGATCAAAGTAACCAGGGGAAGGTACTAGGCTCTCTGGGTAAGGGGCAAGAGGAGTGGTGTATCATGTGTAATATGTGGGAGGGTAGAGCAGTGTGTGTGTGTGTGTGTGTGACATTTTTTTGTAGATTGTCAGGGCACACACAACAAGCCTGTTCATCAAATAGATGAAAAGGAGAGGAGGGGAGGGGAGAAGGAAAGGGGAGGGGATGAAGCTTCACGGAATGTGTTTCCACTGCTCCATGGTCCAATGACGTTGAGCTTTACACCACTCCAGCCGACGCTTGGCATTGCGCATGGTGATCTTAGGCTTGTGTGCGGCTGCTCGGTCATGGAAACCCATTTCATGAAGCTCCCGATGAACAGTTCTTGTGCTGACGTTGCTTCCAGAGGCAGTTTGGAACTCGGTAGTGAGTGTTGCAACCGAGGACAGATGATTGTTACGCGGTATGTGCTTCAGCACTCGGCGGTCGAGTTCTATGAGCTTATGTGGCCTACCACTTCGAGGCTGGGCCGTTGTTGCTCCTAGTCGTTTCCACTTCACAATAACAGCACTTACAGTTGACCGGGGGAGCTCTAGCAGGGCAGAAAATCCTATGACGGTGCCACGTTGACAGTCACTGAGCTCTTCAGTATGGGCCATTCTACTGACAATGTTTGTCTATGGAGATTGCATGGATGTCTGCTCGATTTTATACACCTGTCATCACAGGGTGTGGCTGAAATAAGTCTGTACCCACAACCACAACACTTCTAGCATGATGTCTCAAAACGTACCCTTCAATGAGAAATTTCATGAGAAAGTGGCGATTAATATATGCAGATATAAAGTATGATAATGCTGTTTTGTATTTGTGCAGTTGTGAGCAGCAATGTTCCCTGGTCATTTTGCAATAATTACTCCCAGAAACCCCAAGTCTTGCGTAATTGGTCAGCTGCTCGATTAAGTTCTGGGTCTATATACAGGGCATTCGGGGGAATATTCAGACCCCTTGACTTTTTCCACATTTTGTTACATTACAGCCTTATTCTAAAATTGATTAAATTGTTTTTTTTCTCCCCCTCATCAAACTACACACAATACTCCATAATGACAAAGCAAACACATGGTTTTTTAGAAATGTTTAGAAATTTATAAAAATAAAACTACTGAAATATCACATTTACATAAGTATTCAGACCCATTACTCCGTATAGTGTTAAAACACCTTTGGCAGCGAACACAGCCTAGAGTCTTCAGTAAAGCTGTCATCAAGGCAAAGCGTGGCCACTGAAGAATCTCAAATACAACATTTTGATTTGTTTAATAATTTTTTGGTTAATACATGATTCCATATGTGTTATTCCATAGGTTTGATCTCTTTACTATTATTCTACAATGTAAAAAATTAAGAAAAACCCTTGAATGAGTAGGTCTGTACTGATACGGTAGACAGGTGTGTGTCTTTCCAAATCATGCCCAATCAGTAGAATTTATCACAGATGGCCTCCAATCAAGTTGCAGAAACATCTCAAGGATGATCAATGGAAACAGGATGCAAAGGGTCTGAATACTTATGTAAATTTTGTATTTATGTTTTAAATTTTTTATACATTTGCAAAGAATTCTAAAAACCAGTTTTTGCGTTGTCATTATGGGGTATTTTGTGTAGATTGATGAGGAGCATTTTTTAATTTAACAAATCTACAATAAGGCTGTAACGTAACAAAATGTGGAAAAAGTCAAGGGGTCTGAATACTTTCCGAATGCACAGTATGTTAGGAGAAGATCTAAAGATGAGTGGAACCAGATCTAGGAGCTCCACTCTCTCTCTGTGCAAGTTTAAGGGCTGAATGTCCTCTTCCCTTCCAAAATGTGAAAGTTGCTAACACCTGCGAAATCGTGATATGTCCAAATAACCAGTGAAAAACACCCACAAAAAAACAGAACTACACCTGCTGTTAATCCACACATCCCATTCCTTCCTGTCAGATTCTACGATACCAGGTATGTTTATGTAGATCTGTCCACAATAGATTCATGTAAAAACAAAGACTGGTCTTACTCTTGAAGCCTATGACATTTAGGTTGTTTGAGAGTCTGTGCTCAAAACACACACAACTGCATCAAATATGCCCAGTTCATCGTCACAAAATACTTGGGAAGATGAATTGAACAGAAGACAATGTGCTTAGGGTCACAATAGGCCTAGCCTTTTGTGTATTTTTTACATGAAGTAGCCTATATTTATCAGATAGGCAACTCATTTAGGATCCCAGAACCAAATTCTTGCATGAACACTGACCTCCGGCCTCCTAATATATGTGTTCCCATCATATGGCCAAGTTGAAAAGTCAAAATTGGCCATATCATAAACCTTTCTAAAGAAGACAAACTTAATTTAAGGTTAGGTCTTGTCATAAGGTTAGCAGTGTGGTTAAGGTTAGGTCTTGCCATAAGGTTAGCAGTGTGGTTAAGGTTTAGGTCTTGCCATAAGGTTAGCAGTGTGGTTAAGGTTTAGGTCTTGCCATAAGGTTAGCAGTGTGGTTAAGGTTTAGGTCTTGCCATAAGGTTAGCAGTGTGGTTAAGGTTAGGTCTTGCCATAAGGTTAGCAGTGTGGTTAAGGTTTAGGTCTTGCCATAAGGTTAGCAGTGTGGTTAAGGTTAGGTCTTGCCATAAGGTTAGCAGTGTGGTTAAGGTTAGGTCTTGCCATAAGGTTAGCAGTGTGGTTAAGGTTTAGGTCTTGCCATAAGGTTAGCAGTGTGGTTAAGGTTAGGTCTTGCCATAAGGTTAGCAGTGTGGTTAAGGTTAGGTCTTGCCATAAGGTTAGCAGTGTGGTTAAGGTTAGGTCTTGCCATAAGGTTAGCAGTGTGGTTAAGGTTAGGTCTTGCCATAAGGTTAGCAGTGTGGTTAAGGTTAGGTCTTGCCATAAGGTTAGCAGTGTGGTTAAGGTTAGGTCTTACCATAAGGTTAGCAGTGTGGTTAAGGTTAGGTCTTGCCATAAGGTTAGCAGTGTGGTTAAGGTTAGGTCTTGCCATAAGGTTAGCAGTGTGGTTAAGGTTAGGTCTTGCCATAAGGTTAGCAGTGTGGTTAAGGTTAGGTCTTGCCATAAGGTTAGCAGTGTGGTTAAGGTTAGGTCTTGCCATAAGGTTAGCAGTGTGGTTAAGGTTAGGTCTTGCCATAAGGTTAGCAGTGTGGTTAAGGTTAGGTCTTGCCATAAGGTTAGCAGTGTGGTTAAGGTTAGGTCTTGCCATAAGGTTAGCAGTGTGGTTAAGGTTAGGTTTAAAACAGGGAGAGGGAGGCGAAGGAGAAGGCTGACTCCGCCCTAAAACATTTGTACGGCGGTCAATGAAAAATTGTTGAACTTGGTCAACATAAAATGTAATTGTGGTTTATTTGACAGTGGGTTAACTGCCTTGGTCAGGGGGAGAATGACAGATGTTTTACCTTGACAGCTCGGGGATATGATCTTGCAACCTTTTGGTTACTACTAGTCCAACAATCTAACCACTAGGCTACCTGCCGCCCCTCCACTCTAACCACTAGGCTACCTGCCGCACCTCCACTCTAACCACTAGGCTACCTGCCGCCCATCCACTCTAACCACTAGGCTACCTGCCGCACCTCCACTCTAACCACTAGGCTACCTGCCGTACCTCCACTCTAACCACTAGGCTACCTGCCGCACCTCCACTCTAACCACTAGGCTACCTGCCGCCCCGCCCCAGAGAGACTTATGTTATTTGAGAATCCTGTTTACAAAGAGTGGCTTTTCCTGTAGTGACAGATTCAGGGAATGATTCCTCAAAGAATGACAACGCATTGGCCAACAACACTTGGCTAATGGTAGTCCTACCTGTATATACTTCTGTCTGCCGGTACGCGCACTACAGTTACAACACACGTGAGCGCGCAAGCAGGTCCTGAGGTTGATGGCATAGGCGTCACATTCCCTTATCCGGCTGTCCAGACGCTGCCTGTCTGTAAAGTTATTAAAACGGTCGAAAACAGTCTATAGATGACACGCATACCTAATTTGTGTTACCTTTTCCATATAATGGGAATTCATAGTTCCATATGTTTCTGTTTGATTGTTCATGTGACCATTTGATGTGTATGAGTGTAATTAAAGAGACGAGGTCTTTCTGGCAGCACACGAGACAGCCAGGGTAACAGGTGTGTAGGACGCTATTTTATTACTTACCTGCCGCAGGTGACTATGGTAGAAGTCTAACAAACTAACTGACGAACTGAAGCGAAACAAGTCACAGTTGATAAAAGTAAGTATTCCATTTTTTTTATATACCTAGTTATAGCTCATTAAATGTGTTTTGTGGGGTTGGTATGCTGTAGCAACTGTGTTTCCGGACTTATACTGCCTCCCTCTTGTCGTTGTCTGTGGGAGAGACAGAATGACGGTCAGTTTGGCCAAACAACGATGAAAGTTTTAAAACTAGTTTGGATATGATGGCTTTTCTCTCTTTTGTTGAGAATAATATGAAAATAATCTGTTAGATAAAACAGGAGAGAAACAGGAAAGTCACGTGATACGTAAACACGTTGAGGTATTTTATTCACGGAAGTAGGTTTTATATCAGACATTCAACAGACGTTAATCTCTTGTCATAACGTTTGTATTGATTGTCATGAACGTCAAAACATTTCTAACCTTTGATTTGCATATGTTCTTGTGTTGTTTCGATAGAAATAATCGTATCATATAGAAATTAATTTAAATAACTTGATTGCAATAACTTTAGCATTGTTTGTCATAGAAACATGAAAGCAAGTGCTAATGATGCTAAACAGGTCTGGCCTACTTTTACAACGTTTGATTTGCATGACGAATGTGTGTTGATCTGATAGAAATAATCAAATGTGACCGACCACCTCATTTTGGTCTTATGTAGCTCCATTTGAAGTGGTGTGTTTTTGTTGTTGCGTTGTAAAGAATAAACTATCAAAATAAAGTCGCACACTCCATGTGTAATCTCCCAGCAATTTAATGGGTCTTTACCAATGTTTCGGCATCACTGTGCCTTCCTCAGGGTAATGTGATGAACCAGGTTATGTAGACAAACAGTGCAATTAGTGTAACCAATGACAATAGTGAGGGGTGTGTCATAATGACTTAAGTTAATTAGAATGAATGAAACTGTAAAAAAAAAAGAGTATATGGCATATTAAATATATTATGCTATTGTTATCATAGAAACATAATGGAGTATTGTACATCATATTAGCATCAGCATATGTTGTTTCATACAATTTCACCTAATTTCGTATCATTTTTGTTACATGTAATCTTTTAGTTCAATCTATATATATATATATCATCAACAGGGGGAACATATTAGGTGTAATTTATGCTAATAAGCTGTAAAAATAATTTTTCAATTTATAAGACTTGTTCATAGAGAAAATATGTTAATAATTATATATATATATATAATATAATAATACTGCTATAATAAATATAATGGTCTGTCATACACTGTTTTTGAGGAACAGTGGGAAAGTAATTCTGCTTTGAAAGTTGATCAACCTGTAACTCCACTATTAAGAAAATGGCCCGTGAATGTTTTTTGGTACACCTACTGGAGAGCTCTTCTTTGTCTACACCCATTTCGGCATCGTTCACACCCTCTTAAGCCTTAGCCCCACCCATCTCTTTAAGGATTCACACCCTCTTAAGCCTTAGCCCCACCCATCTCTTTAAGGATTCACACCGGATTAACCCATCTCTTTAAGGATTCACATGTATGGGCCATGTTTAAAACAATCAACATTTTCAAAACTAAAAGTAGTAGCTTACAATAAGGAAAATCCCCAGGTAAAAATAAACGTTTATCTAGTCCTTGGCCTATATCCTAATCTGACTTTGGTGCAGGTCATGTTGTTGTTCACATTACTGTCTCTGGTAAACACACACTTATATGTAATGAAATGTACGGTTATTCATCACATGCACAGGATACAGAAGGTGTGAATGGTACAGTGAAATGGTTACTGGCATAGTAGAAATATGTCAGAGCAAAAACTAAGCCAAACTAAGCCATGCGGTGAAGGAATTGATCCTAGAGCTCTGAGACAAGATTGTGTCGAGGTACAGATCTGGGGAAGGGTACCAAAACATTTATGTACCATTGAAGGTCCCCAAGAACACAGTGGCCTCCATAATTCTTAGATGGAACAAGTTTAGAACCACAAACTCTTCCTAAAGCTGGCCGCCCGACCAATCTGGGTAGAAGGGCCTTGGTCAGGGAGGTGACCAAGAAACTTGACTAAGAACCTGATGGTCACTCTGAAGAGCTCCAGAGTTCCCCTGTGGATATGGGATAACCTTCCAGAAGGACAACCATCTCTGCAGAAGTCCACCAATCAGGCCTTTATGGTAGAGTGGCCAGACTGAAGACTACCCTCAGTAAAAGGCACATGACAGCCGCTTGTAGTTTGCCGAAACCTGGGAACATCGTTACGGTGAAGCATGGTGGTGGGAACATCGTTACGGTGAAGCATGGTGGTGGTAACATCCCTACGGTGAAGCATGGTGGTGGTAACATCCCTACGGTGAAGCATGGTGGTGGCAGCATCATGCTTTGGGGATGTTCTTCAGTGGCAGAGACTAGTCAGGATCGAGGCAAAGATGAACTGAACAAAGTACAGAGATCCTTGATGAATACCTGCTCGAGCGCTCAGAAATTCAGACTGGGGCAAAGGTTCACCTTCCAACAGGACATCGACCCTAAGCACATAGCCAAGACCATGCAGGAGTGGCTTCGAGACTACTCTCTGAATGTCCTTGAGTAGCTCAGCCAGAGCCTGGATTTGAACTCGATCAAATATCTCTGGCGAGACCTGAAAATAGCTATGCTGCAACACTGCTGGATCTGCAGAGAAGGGGAAAATCTCCCCAAATACAGGTGTACCAAGCTTGTTGCATCAAACCCAAGAAGAGTCAAGGTTGTAATCACTGCCAAAGGTGCTTCAACAAAGTCCTGAGTAAAAGGGTCTGAATACTTACATAAATATCACATTTACATATCTTTAATAAATTATTGAAAAATTGAAGAAAGAAAAAAAAGCGTTTTGCTTCGTCTTGGTGTCATTCGCGTGAGAACAAAATATATACAACTTTAATTTTATTTTTAGAATAAGTTGTTACATAAGAATGTCAAGAGGTATGAAGACTTTTCCATCTGATCAGAAATCAAAGCTTTTTCTCCATCCCACATGGATGGAAAATGGTTACAAAAAAAAATGTCGCTTCATTTCTCACATGAATTCTTAACTTTCTTTTTTTCCCCCAATTTTGACATGCTTCTATGAACTTCACATGTTGCTCATGGGTCTTTGTTTAGATGGAAATTGTCCGTATGTGTGTATCTCTGACAGTGTACAGGTTAAATGAATGTGTGTAACAGTACTGGAGCGGCAGGGTAGCCTAGTTGTTAGAGCATTGGACTAGTAACCGGAAGGTTGCAAGTTCAAACCCCCGAGCTGACAAGGTACAAATTTGTCGTTCTGCCCCTGAACAAGGCAGTCATTGAAAATAAGAATTTGTTCTTAACTGACTTGCCTAAAGGTAAAATAAAATAAATACTGTAGTTCATGTGATCTTACCCAGGCCACAGTCTCCAGCCCAGGTCTTCATTCAGACTGCTTATTATTAATTATCACTAATTAACCAGCTCATTCAAAAACCCTCTGGATTTTTTTTTTTCATTAATTAGTTCTCTCGCTCTCTCTGATCGTTCATTAGCCGTGTGTTAACTGTGTATTAGCAATAATTGGCTAGTCATTAGTGTCTGCATTCATTAGTGTGGTGGTGATTTGACGGCCTCCTATTGAGGCCTGATGTTCTCATTAGTTACTAATGGATCTGCTAGACATGCAGATGTGTTTAGTGATGAGCGGGTCAGCTGTTTGTTCACCTGAAACCGCCTAACTACATGTAATAAAGGGAACATCTGAGCCCCGACCTGCTAATGTAGAAAGAGCTGTACAGGCAGTGCTTTTTTTTTTTTTCAAGCCTAATTTACTGTGTGCTCAGTTTTGGGACAGTTATATTTGTGTGTTTAACTTTGTTACGCATCATTAACGAATTTATTCAGTAACTTTTCCGTAACCATGGTAGCATCCACATTTTAATGTAGAAGTGTTTTAGAACCATTCTTATTTACAATTAAAAGTGCCTCCAAAATGACACCATACAGTATTTACCATTCCTTTCTATTGGGTGCAAAATAATCTGAAACAAAACCAAAACAAACAGCAAATGCATCCAACAAGTTTGTAGTGTCACAGCACGCAATGACTAGTTTATTGCGCTATTGCGTGCTATTGCGTGCTATGAATATGGGACCAAGTACTAAACGTGTATTTTTTTACTACTTTTAATACACAAGTGAATTTGTCCCAATACTTTTGGTTCCCTAAAATGGGGGGGGGGGGTTCTGCTATGTGTATAAGTGTTGTGATTTCTTAACAGTTCACCTGATATGGATGAAAATACCCTCAAATGACAGCCTGCATTTTCACTTCTTGTTTTAATAGTCATTGTATCGTTTCCCAATACTTCTGGAGCTCACTGTACGATGGGCCCTGTTTCTTCTTATAACTTACGACGTTTTGGTAGGGTTTGTGTTAGTCAACTTGTCTATTATTAGATATATGCCGCTTCTCTTCTGTGATAACCTAATGTAGCAGTGAAAGAAACATCTGAAACTAGATCATCTACATACTGGTCTTGACAAGAAGAGAAAAGAACTGTTGTGAGGCTCATAACAGAGTAAATGTGGAGGAGATGGCATGTCGCCCTGTTAACGTCCAAAAGTCCTGTCACAGGAACTCTTTCCATTTCCCCTGAAAAACCGGAACATCTGGTTGTTGGACTTGGCAGAGTCTGTCATTACTTGTTGCCATACTAGAAGACTAAAATAAACCAGAAAATATGTTGTACATTGACAGATTGAAGCGTTCAATCAAGTTGCCAATGACATCTGTAAAGTTCTCTCATCTGCTTCTGGCACGCAGCAAAGATGTTTAGGGATCAGGGAGAAAATGCACGCAGCAAAGATGTTTAGGGATCAGGGAGAAAATGCACGCAGCAAAGATGTTTAGGGATCAGGGAGAAAATGCACGCAGCAAAGATGTTTAGGGATCAGGGAGAAAATGCACGCAGCAAAGATGTTTAGGGATCAGGGAGAAAATAACACAAACAGGAAGGTCGTTGCAAAATAATATCAGTTTGACAGGTTTTGAGCGACATATAAAGCTGTGAAAAATGACATTTCTGATAGGATTTGGCCTTTTATGTGAAGCTTATGTGGTTGAAGTACAGTCAGCTTTTATGACTCTTATATAGATTACCATAATATTTTGTGCCTGGTTGCTAAAATTCTACACCGTTTGCTCAATTTCACCTTATGTGAAAACAAACGCTGTGTGTGTTGACGACAAGATCAGCTTTTAATATTGCAGATTGATGGAAGCTACAGTGTAACTATATTTTTCCCTATCCTCCACTAATTGGAGTAAACTAATGGACAACAACCCTTAGGCTTCTACTTCCTGCGTATACATACTGTATACATTTTACAGACAATGTATTTTACAATGTAATTTTTTTTTTTTTTTCATCCGTTAGCTACCCTCAACTCCTCCCATCTATTTCTGGAGACCATCCAGTTTGATTTTGCCACTGTGCTGTGCCACAAATGTTCTGAACCTACAGTGGCTTGCGAAAGTATTCACCCCCCCTTGGCATTTTTTCCTTTTCGTTGTCTTCCAACACAAAAACATGAGCGTGTTCAACTATTCACTCCCCCCCCCCCCCCCCCCCCCCCCTGAAGTCAATCATTTGTAGAGCCACCTTTTGCAGCTATTACAGCTGCAAGTCTCTTAGGGGTATGTCTCTATAAGCTTGGCACATCTAGTCACTGGGATTTTTGCCCATTCTTCAAGGCAGAACTGTTCCAGCTCCTTCAAGTTGGATAGCTTCCACTGGTGTACAGCAATCTTTAAGTCATACCACAGATTCTCAATTGGATTGAGATCTGAGCTTTGACTCGGCCATTCCAAGACATTTAAATGTTTCCCCTTAAACCACTCGAGTGTTGCTTTAGCAGTATGCTTAGGGTCATTGTCCTGCTGGAAGGTGAACCTCTGTCCCAATCTCAAATCTCTGGAAGACTGAAACCGGTTTCCCTCAAGAATATCCCTGTATTTAGCACCATCCATCGTTCCTTCAATTCCTACCAGTTTCCCAGTCCCTGCTGATGGAAAAACATTGGATGGTGTTCTCGGGGCGATGGGAGGTGTTGGGTTTGCGTCAGACATAGTGTTTCCCTTGATGGCCAAAAAGCTCAATTTCAGTTTCATCCAACCATAGTACCTTGTTCCATATGTTTGGGAAGTCTCCCACATGCCTTTTGGCGAACACCAAACATTTTTGCTTTTTTTAATTTTCTGGCCACTCTTCCGTAAAGCTCAGCTCTGGAGTGTACGGCTTAGTGGTCTTCTGGATAGATACTCCACTGTGGAGCTTTGTAGCTCCTTCAGGGGTCTCTTTGTTGCCTCTTATTAATGCCCTCCTTGCCTGGTCTGTGTGTTTTGGTGGGCGACCCTCTCTTGGCAGGTTTGTGGTGCCTTTCCATTTTTTTTGTGCTCCGTGGGATGTTCAAAGTTTAAGATAAAATATATATATATATATATTTTATAATCAAACCCTGAGCTGTACTTCTCCACAACTTCGTGCCTGACCTGTTTGGAGAGCTCCTTGGTTGTCATAATACTGCTTGCTTTGTGGTGGCCCTTGCTTAGTGGTGTTGCAGACTCTGGGGCCTTTCAGAACAGGTATGTATGTATGTATGTATGGTTGGTTGGTTGGTTGGTGACACTTCAATTGCACACAGGTGGACTTTATTTAACTAATTATGTGACTTCTGAAGGTAATTGGTTGTACCAGATCTTATTTAGGGGCTTCATAGTAAAGGGGTTGAAGACATATGCACGTACCACTTTTCAGTTTTAATTTTTTAATTTTTTAAATGAGTAAAAAAATTATCTTCACCAATTTGGACTATTTTGTTTATGTCCATTTAAATTACAGGTACAAAATAGAAAACTCCAATGGGGTGGATACTTTTGCAAGGCAGTGTGGGTGTGTATACATTGTACGGCCCCAGTATATTTCAGCTCCACACAACCCTTCCCATCTAACTCTGAACACCGTCCAGTTTTAATTTCTATTTGCCATATTTTTCAACTGTGATGTTTCACAAAAGTTCTGAACCTTTTATTCTCATAGTGTCTACGAAACATTTTTGCTAAAAGTTTGGACACACCTACTCATTCAAGGATGTCTTTATTTGTACTATTTTCTACATTGTAGAATAATAGTGAAGACCATCAAAACTATGAAATGAATCATGTATTAACCAGAAGAAGAAGAAGAGGAAAAATATATATATATTTGAGATTATTCAAAGTAGCCACCCTTTGCCTTGACAGCTTTGCACACACTTGGCTTTCTCTCAACCAGCTTCATGAGGTAGTTACCTGGAATGCATTTCAATTAACAGGTGTGCCTTAAGAGTTCATTTGTGGAGTATAATTTCCTTAATGCGTTTGAGCCAATCAAATGTGTTGTGACAAGGCAGGGTTGGGATACAGACGCCCTCTTTGGTGAAATACCAAGTCCATATTATGGCAAGAACCGCTCAAATAAGCAAAGAGAAATGACAGTCCATCATTACTTTAAGACATGAAGGTCGGTCAATGCAGAATATTTCAAGAACTTAGAAAATTTCTTCAAGTGCAGTCGCAAAAACCATCAAGGGCTATGACGAAACTGGCTCTCTTGAGGACCGCTATAGGAAAGGGAGACCCAGAGTTACCTCTGCTGCACAGAATAAGTTCATTACCGATTTTTATGGAGGCTGGTAACTCTAATGAACTGCACATCAGATTGCAGCCTAAATAAATGCTTCAGAGTTCAAGTAACATTCATCAACTGTTCATAGAAGACTGCATGAATCCTTCAGGGTTGAATTTCTGCAAAGAAACCACTACTAAAGGATGATAATTAATAAGAATTGCTATGGCCAAGAAACACGAACAATGGACATTAGACCGGTGGAAATATGTCCTTTTTTTGGTCTGAGTCCAAATTTGAGATTTGTTTCCAACCACTCTTTGTGCGATGCAGATTAGGTGAACAGATGGTCTCGGCATGTGTGGTTCCCACCGTGAAGCATGGAGGAGGAGGTGTGGTGGTGCTTTGCTGGTAACACTCTGTGATTTAATTTAGATTTCAAGGCACACTTAACCAGCATGGCTACCACAGCCTTCTGCACTGATACGCCATCCCATCTGGATTGGGCTTAGTCCCACTATCATTTGTTTTTTTTCAACAGAACAATGATCCAACACACCTCCAGGCTGTGTAAGAGCGATTAGACCAAGAAGGAGAGTGATGGTGCTGCATCAGATGACCTGGTCTCCACAATCACCCGACCTCAACCCAATTGAGATGGTTTGGGATGAGTTAGACCGCAGAGTGAAGGAGAAGCAGCCGCCAAGTGCTCAGCATATGTGGGAACTCCCTTCAAGACTGTTGGAAAAGCATTCCTCATGACGCTGGTTGAGTGTGACGGCTTTGCACACTCTTGGCATCAAGGCAATGGGTGGCTACTTTGAAGAATCTCAAATATTAAATAAATGTTGATTTAAGACTTTTGTTACTACATGATTCTGTATGTGTTATTTCATAGTTTGAAAATAGTAATAAAAAAAACTAAAAAATAATAAACTTAAATGATTAGGTTTTTCCAAGCTTCTGAGGTGTTTGTGTATAACGTTCTATTTGCAATTATTTTAAGAGGCTTAACAGAGGGGTAAGTGTGCCTTTCTCATTGAGGACAAACTCTTTGGACAGCTCTTCAGAGACAGCACCGTAACAGCACCGTAACACCATGGCTGTACTAAATTGTACGGGGACATCCGATTTACTGAAAAAATTATGGGGACTGTTAAAAAAAAAAAATCTGATCACTTGGAAGTTGATTTGCGTGTTGACTTGATCCATCTTCTCTCCTCTCTCTTGTCAAGAACTTCTCTATAATTGTATGTTTTTTTGTTTGTCAATATTTTTTATCTTTGTCAACATGTTTACGACAAGCTATGGGAAGATATCAGAACGGGGATGTTGGGGAATAATAACATATTGTACAGGATACATTTGTACTGTAGTGAAGCCGTCTATAGTAATGCATGGTCTCTTTCATAATTATGGTGAAACGTCACTTACTATAGAAATGCTGGGATGTTTTATTTTTTTAAATCAAAATGATGTTTCATGTAATTATAATGCAACTATGATGTATGGATTACAATTATCATCCTGAATACTAAGGCTATGCTCCCATGTTAGACACAGACACTCAACACTGCAAATTGGTTGAGTTATTTATTTAGACCTCACATTATAGTCTTACTCCGATCCAGACATCATACACAAACACACACTCATTAATCACATCCAATATCACACACATCACTCTACTCAGATCTACCACACACATCACTCTACTCAGATCTACCACACACATCACTCTACTCAGAGCTACCACACACATCACTCTACTCAGATCTACCACACACATCACTCTATTCAGATCTACTACACACATCACTCTACTCAGATCTACTACACACATCACTCTACTCAGATCTACTACACACATCACTCTACTCAGATCTACTACACACATCACTCTACTCAGATCTACTACACACATCACTCTACTCAGATCTACTACACACATCACTCTACTCAGATCTACTACACACATCACTCTACTCAGATCTACTACACACATCACTCTACTCAGATCTACTACACACATCACTCTACTCAGATCTACTACACACATCACTCTACTCAGATCTACTACACACATCACTCTACTCAGATCTACTACACACATCACTCTACTCAGATCTACCACACACATCACTCTACTCAGATCTACCACACACATCACTCTACTCAGATCTACCACACACATCACTCTACTCAGATCTACTACACACATCACTCTACTCAGATCTACTACACACATCTTGACTCAATTTTCCAACATTGGCAAGGGAATAAAACAAATATTGCTAGAACCTATTTCTTGAATCATCAGAAGTTTTGATGTCTGTCTTTGACCATCATCATACATTTTATGGCAGTAACTTTACAGGCACTTATGGTACATTTTAGCCTGAGAATAGTGTTTAGTTATGGTAAGGGGTGAATTAAGTATAACTTGTAACGGCTTAGACTGATCTTTTTCTATAATCTGCTATGTGGCTAAAGGAATATTTTATATATATATATATATATATTACTATTTATAGGAAATTCACTCTACATCCTTAAAGAAAGTTGTGTGAAAAAAGGAAATGGGTGGTTACATTTTCTGTCCTGGACAAAGGAACTCAAAAGGTGTGATGCTATTAATTAATAAATGTTGATCTGAATGTGCAAATAGTCAGGAATGATTTGTGAGGAAGTTGGATGAAAAAATCCTTTGAAAAATCCTTTAAATCCTTTGTCTGGAAAGAGGGGGGGGGGGACCACCTCCATATAAATGCCCATGATATTGGAATGAGGTTATCGATGAGCAGGTGTCCGTAGTTTAGGTAATGTATGTAGGAACTTGACTGTGTGGTGTTTCCTACCAACATGTATCACAATGTGTATCACAATGTGTATAACACCTTTCTTTTAAATGTTGGCCCTCAACCTCTTGAACATCAGACTCTGAAGCCTCATCTTCACTGTCACTTTCCAACCTTGTTGAGGATGGCTCGTTGTCAGGCTCAAAAAGCCCCAAATTCGCCCAGATTGCCACTAATTTCTCAACCCATGTATTGGTCAGCCTGGTGTGTGTGTGTGTGTGTGTGATCCCAAACAAGGACTAGTTGCAATCTGGGGCAGTGAATTGAGGGTAGGACTCCTCCACTTTAGGCCAAGCAGCCTTCATGTTCAGCCTTGTCTGTCACCAGTGCAAATTCCTTCTGTGGTCCAAGGTCATTGACTGCCTTCGGCTCATCTGCAATGTAGAGACCCTTGTCTGTGCTCTTGTAGAATACTGGTTGAGGGGTGGAGATGTAGTTAATTATTCCTTGCCCACAAACATTCGACCACCAATCAGAGATGATTGCAATACAGTCTGCTTTCTCTATGATTTGCTAGACCTTCACTTGAACTCTGTTGACCTCTGCATCCAGCAAATGAGTAGATAAAGCATGTCTGGTTGGCAAGACATTCATCAGCATTTCTGACTACGTTCCTCCATTGAGTCAAAAAACCTTCTGATGACCGTTCCACATGATCATTAATTGTTTATGGTTCATTTAACAAGCATGGGAAATGGTGTTTAAACCCTTTAAAATGAAGATCTGTGAAGTTATTATTTTTACGAATTATCTTTGAAAGACAGGGTCCTGAAAAACGTTTATTTTTGTTTGTTGCTGACTTTAGATTTTATGACATTCACCCCACCCAGTATTGTACTGAAAACGTACCAGAAAGCATGTAGTCCTTGGCTCAGACAGTGTAGTAGTGTGGGCTCAATAGCATCTCATTAGTGAGCAAGATCATAAGAATCCATTGAATTGGGGGATAGTTTAACCAAAATATGTCACAAGACCTATACTTGCTTTGTTTGTATATCACAAAAAAAGTTTCACTGTTAACTTTAAATTTAAAAAATAAATAATAATAAACTAAGCAAAATTCCCCAAATTCCAGGGTGTTACTTTCCATGGTAAATTACCGGGAAGTTTCTGACCCTTTTCCAACCCTGCTTCAGAAGTGAATATTGTGTGTGGTAGGTTATAGACAGTCAGTGTCTGTATTTCACGTTTCCATTTAACCCATCTGAACAGTACAATGACCTTGATGTGCCATTTTTATTTATTTATTTTATTTATTTTTGTAATCCCATCTTGTGACGATCTCATTTGTATAGCGGCTCATAATCACACAGAATATATTTCTCTAACAATAGGCTTCTGTTCTGGCTCTCCCTTCTCTTTATTTTCAACTCTTATTATTTTCAATTTCTGTTATTGAAATAAAATCCTACATTGTCCTTTTTAATTTTTCCGTAACACCAGGTAAGATAATAAAACCAGATGAATATAAATGGAAGAAAAACCACCACAATAATTATACATGAATGGCTTTTCACAGCGTTTCTCTCGTTATTCACACCCTCCCGCCCTTCATCCACACAGTGTTTCATGACCCCAAACCCAGCCGACTGTGGATAATACCTGCAGGATGCGTGTGTGATGGAGGGTTAACACTTTACCTTATGACTCAGATGGTTGCAACACCAGGGTTGTGGGTTCAATTCCCAGTATGGGGAAAAAACAATTTTTAATATATGCACTTAACTGTAAGTCTCTTCTGGATCAGAGCATCTGCTAAATGACTCAATGTACCCTGAAAGACCCTCCAGCTTTTGCCGGAGCTCTTCGGGAGCACAGGTTTGGCCGCCCCTGGAATCACTAACATAATCAGTCACGTGTGTTTTTATAGCCATTCAGTGACCAGTGGTGGTTTTGGTTTGTTTTTTTAAATATACCAGACAACAAGTTCAGTGTCACAAACTGAACCCATGATCCAGAGTTCATTTTGAATGTTTTGTGCTCATTTGGTCACACACGCGTGTGCATGTGTGCAGCCCAGGGCCTCCTGTAACACCACACAGCACTGCGCCCAGAGAGAAAGAGAGAGAGGGGGGGGGGGTAGTCAGCTGATGTTGGGGCCATGGGATAACCAAGTGGGGGGGGGTCCTTCGTCAGCATTTAGAGGTGTCCACAGCTCGGCCTGACTGAAACGCCAGTCTTGTATGTGTTCATGTTCTGACATTAGCCACAGGTGACACATTAAACAGTCCTGAACAGCAGATGGTATCGGTGGTAGGAAGCACCCCCCCCGCGGTGTCAGAATTTAAATCCAGAAGACTGTCTATACTTGGGCATGGGATGGGCATCTGTGAACACACCTGTGTGTGTGTGTGTGTGTGTCCTGTGGGATGCTGTTCTATTAGGCTGAGCTGCTTCATGGCACATTTTATTTAAATACATCCACAATGTGCTAATTTATACCCACATGAACATTCCTTACCCAGCCTACGGATATCCCTGAACCTCCAAGATTCCCTCGTGTGTGTGTCTCTCTCTCTCTGTGTGTGTGTGTGTGTGTGTGTGTGTGTGTGTAAAAATGCGTATGCTCGGGGACATGTGAATGAGCTGTTCTTGAAAGACATCACAAGATGGATTCCTTGTTCACTCTGCACTCACCAACTGATATTCATGTTATTATTCCCCCATTCCTCTGCTAATAGAACAATGCTGGTAAGTCACCTTGTAGTTCATGTGACAACAGACCCCAGGACAGGTAGGCTAGAGTAGTATTCCCAAACAGGGAGCTGTCCTGCTTTCAACTGGCTCTGGTGGGGGGGAGCTGTCCTGCTTTCAACTGGCTCTGGTGGGTGGGGAGCTGTCCTGCTTTCAACTGGCTCTGGTGGGGGGGGGGGGGGGGGGGCTGTCCTGCTTTCAGCTGGCTCTGGTGGGGGGGGGGGGGAGCTGTCCTGCTTTCAACTGGCTCTGGTGGGGGGGGGGGAGCTGTCCTGCTTTCAACTGGCTCTAGTGGGGGGGGGGGGGGAGCTGTCCTGCTTTCAACTGGCTCTGGTGGGGGGGGGGGGGGGCTGTCCTGCTTTCAACTGGCTCTAGTGGGGGGGAGCTGTCCTGCTTTCAACTGGCTCTGGTGGGGGGGGGGGGAGCTGTCCTGCTTTCAACTGGCTCTGGTGGGGGGGGGGGGGGGGGGGAGCTGTCCTGCTTTCAACTGGCTCTGGTGGGGGGGGGGGGGAAGCTGTCCTGCTTTCAACTGGCTCTGGTGGGGGGGGGGGGGGGGGCTGTCCTGCTTTCAACTGGCTCTGGTGGGGGGGGGGGGGCTGTCCTGCTTTCAACTGGCTCTGGTGGGGGGGGGGGGGGGGGGGCTGTCCTGCTTTCAGCTGGCTCTGGTGGGGGGGGGGGGGGGGAGCTGTCCTGCTTTCAACTGGCTCTGGTGGGGGGGGGGGGGGGAGCTGTCCTGCTTTCAACTGGCTCTGGTGGTGGGGGGGGGGGGGGGAGCTGTCCTGCTTTCAACTGGCTCTAGTGGGGGGGAGCTGTCCTGCTTTCAACTGGCTCTGGTGGGGGGGGGGGAGCTGTCCTGCTTTCAACTGGCTCTGGTGGGGGGGGGGGAGCTGTCCTGCTTTCAACTGGCTCTGGTGGGGGGGGGGGGAAGCTGTCCTGCTTTCAACTGGCTCTGGTGGTGGGGGGGGGGGGGGGCTGTCCTGCTTTCAAACTGGCTCTGGTGGGGGGGGGGGGGGGCTGTCCTGCTTTCAACTGGCTCTGGTGGGGGGGGGGGGGGGCTGTCCTGCTTTCAACTGGCTCTGGTGGGGGGGGGGGGAGCTGTCCTGCTTTCAACTGGCTCTAGTGGGGGGGAGCTGTCCTGCTTTCAACTGGCTCTAGTGGGGGGGGGGGGGGAGCTGTCCTGCTTTCAACTGGCTCTGGTGGGGGGGGGGGGAGCTGTCCTGCTTTCAACTGGCTCTGGTGGGGGGGGGGGAGCTGTCCTGCTTTCAACTGGCTCTAGTGGGGGGGGGAGCTGTCCTGCTTTCAACTGGCTCTGGTGGGGGGGAGCTGTCCTGCTTTCAACTGGCTCTAGTGGGGGGGGGAGCTGTCCTGCTTTCAACTGGCTCTGGTGGGGGGGGGGAGCTGTCCTGCTTTCAACTGGCTCTAGTGGGGGGGGGAGCTGTCCTGCTTTCAACTGGCTCTAGTGGGGGGGGGGGGGGAGCTGTCCTGCTTTCAACTGGCTCTGGTGGGGGGGGGGGGAGCTGTCCTGCTTTCAACTGGCTCTGGTGGGGGGGGGGGGGAGCTGTCCTGCTTTCAACTGGCTCTAGTGGGGGGGGAGCTGTCCTGCTTTCAACTGGCTCTAGTGGGGGGGGAGCTGTCCTGCTTTCAACTGGCTCTGGTGGGGGGGAGCTGTCCTGCTTTCAACTGGCTCTGGTGGGGGGGGGGAGCTGTCCTGCTTTCAACTGGCTCTGGTGGGGGGGGGGGAGCTGTCCTGCTTTCAACTGGCTCTGGTGGGGGGGGGGGGGAGCTGTCCTGCTTTCAACTGGCTCTGGTGGGGGGGAGCTGTCCTGCTTTCAACTGGCTATGTGAGAATGCTGTTCATCGACTACAGCTCGGCATTTAACACCATAGTACCCTCCAAGCTCGTCATCAAGCTCGAGACCCTGGGTCTCGACCCCCGCCCTGTGCAACTGGGTACTGGACTTCCTGACGGGCCGCCCCCAGGTGGTGAGGGTAGGCAACAACATCTCCTCCCCGCTGATCCTCAACACTGGGGCCCCACAAGGGTGCGTTCTGAGCCCTCTCCTGTACTCCCTGTTCACCCACGACTGCGTGGCCACGCACGCCTCCAACTCAATCATCAAGTTTGCGGACGACACAACAGTGGTAGGCTTGATTACCAACAACGACGAGACGGCCTACAGGGAGGAGGTGAGGGCCCTCGGAGTGTGGTGTCAGGAAAATAACCTCACACTCAACGTCAACAAAACTAAGGAGATGATTGTGGACTTCAGGAAACAGCAGAGGGAACACCCCCCCCCCCCCATCCACATCGATGGAACAGTAGTGGAGAGGGTAGCAAGTTTTAAGTTCCTCGGCATACACATCACAGACAAACTGAATTGGTCCACTCACACAGACAGCATCGTGAAGAAGGCGCAGCAGCGCCTCTTCAACCTCAGGAGGCTGAAGAAATTCGGCTTGTCACCAAAAGCACTCACAAACTTCTACAGATGCACAATCGAGAGCATCCTGGCGGGCTGTATCACCGCCTGGTATGGCAACTGCACCGCCCTCAACCGTAAGGCTCTCCAGAGGGTAGTGAGGTCTGCACAACGCATCACCGGGGGCAAACTACCTGCCCTCCAGGACACCTACACCACCCGATGCTACAGGAAGGCCATAAAGATCATCAAGGACATCAACCACCCGAGCCACTGCCTGTTCACCCCGCTGTCATCCAGAAGGCGAGGTCAGTACAGGTGCATCAAAGCTGGGACCGAGAGACTAAAAAACAGTGTCCTGCTTTCAACTGGCTCTGGTGGGGGGGAGCTGTCCTGCTTTCAACTGGCTCTGGTGGGGGGGGAGCTGTCCTGCTTTCAACTGGCTCTGGGTGGGGGCAGGCTGTCCTGCTTTCAACTGGCTCTGGGTGGGGGCAGGCTGTCCTGCTTTCAACTGGCTCTGGGTAGGGGCAGGCTGTCCTGCTTTCAACTGGCTCTGGGTGGGGGCAGGCTGTCCTGCTTTCAACTGGCTCTGGGTAGGGGCAGGCTGTCCTGCTTTCAACTGGCTCTTGAAAGTTGTATTAGTAGATTGCCCAATTTGGCTATTGCATCATCAGTTATTGCATACCTTAGAGCAGGTATTCCCAAACTGGGGTACGTGCGATGTTGTCGGGGGGGGGTGGGGACACCAAATAAAATTGAGATTCACATTTACATATTTTTAAACAGTTTCACATTTTCAAACAGTCCATATGTACGCTTTTATAACATACAGAAGTAACATACAGAAGTAGTGACACACCAATATTACATTTTTGGCCAATACCTGATATTTACCTTGCCAAAAACCCCATACCGATTTTATAAAAAATTGCGTCACCACAGTCCCTGGTTCGAATCCAGGCTCTATCACATCCAGCTTTGTATTGGGAGTCTCATAGGGCGGCACACAATTGGCCCAGGGCCGTCCGGGTTTGGCTGGGTTAGGCCGTCGTTGTAAATAAGTATTTGTTCTTAACTGACAGCAAATCAAATCAAAGTGTATTTGTCACGTGAACTGAATAAAACAGGTGTAGACAGTGAAATGCTCTAACCAATGGTGTGTGTGTGTGTGTGTGTGTGTGTGTGTGTGTGTTGGGAAGTAAAGAAATAAAACAACTGTAAAAAGACTATATATATATAGCCTTGCTACTGTTCAACAGACACCAGTTAGTCAGGCTTATTGAGGTAGTATGTACATGTAGATATGGTTAAAGTGACTATGCATATATGATGAACAGAGAGTAGCAGTAGTGTAAAAGAGGGGTTGGCGGGTGGTGGGTGGGACACAATGCAGATAGCCAGGTTAGCCAATGTGTGGGAGCACTGGTTGGTCGGCCCAATTGAGGTAGTATGTACATGAATGTGTAGTTAAAGTGACTATGCATATAAGATAAACAGAGAGTAGCAGTAGCGTAAAAGAGGGTTTGGGGGGGGGGCACACAATGCAAATAGTCCGGGTAACCATTTGGTTATCTGGTCAGGAGTCTTATGGCTTGGGGGTAAAAACTGTTGAGAAGCCTTTTTGTCTTAGACTTGGCACTCCGGTACCGTTTGCCATGCGGTAGTAGAGAGAACAGTCTATGACTAGGGCGGCTGGGGTCTTTGACAATTTTCATGACCTTCCTCTGACACCGCCTGGTGTAGAGGTCCTGGATGGCAGGCAGCTTTGCCCCAGTGATGTACTGGGCGGTACGCACTACCCTCTGTAGTGCCTGGTGTAGAGGTCCTGGATGGCAGGCAGCTTTGCCCCAGTGATGTACTGGGCGGTACGCACTACCCTCTGTAGTGCCTGGTGTAGAGGTCCTGGATGGCAGGCAGCTTTGCCCCAGTGATGTACTGGGCGGTACGCACTACCCTCTGTAGTGCCTTGCAGTCGGAGGCCAAGCAATTACCGTACCAGGCAGTGATGCAACCGGTCAGGATGCTCTCGATGGTGCAGCTGTAGAACCTTTTTTATACTTGCCTAGTTAAATAAAGGTTACACACACACAGACCAAACATTTATTTTGTTGGCATTTACGTAAGTCCCCATTACCAGTAAAACATAACCAAAACCTATTTTCTTTCTGTTCCATTGTTCGGTTGTTTCATTCTCAACCAGGATGTCTATGGAACTCCGTTTGGGTCTTTGCGTGTCAGAAAACGTCACTAATTTAACGCATTCATTTTTTTTTACGTAGTTATCTATCACTTGTATTTCAACTGGCTCTAGTGGGGGGGGGGGCTGTCCTGCTTTCAACTGGCTCTAGTGGGGGGGGGCTGTCCTGCTTTCAACTGGCTCTAGTGGGGGGGGGCTGTCCTGCTTTCAACTGGCTCTAGTGGGGGGGGGGACTGTCCTGCTTTCAACTGGCTCTAGTGGGGGGGGGGGGGCTGTCCTGCTTTCAACTGGCTCTAGTGGGGGGGGGGGGGGGGGGGGGGGGGCTGTCCTGCTTTCAACTGGCTCTAGTGGGGGGGGGCTGTCCTGCTTTCAACTGGCTCTAGTGGGGGGGGGGGGGCTGTCCTGCTTTCAACTGGCTCTAGTGGGGGGGGGGGGGGGGGGCTGTCCTGCTTTCAACTGGCTCTAGTGGGGGGGGGGGGGGGGGGGGGCTGTCCTGCTTTCAACTGGCTCTGGTGGGGGGGGGGGCTGTCCTGCTTTCAACTGGCTCTAGTGGGGGGGGGGGGGGGGCTGTCCTGCTTTCAACTGGCTCTAGTGGGGGGGGGGGGGGGCTGTCCTGCTTTCAACTGGCTCTAGTGGGGGGGGGGGGGGCTGTCCTGCTTTCAACTGGCTCTAGTGGGGGGGGGGGGGGGCTGTCCTGCTTTCAACTGGCTCTAGTGGGGGGGGGGGGGCTGTCCTGCTTTCAACTGGCTCTAGTGGGGGGGGGGGCTGTCCTGCTTTCAACTGGCTCTAGTGGGGGGGGGGGGACGACTGTCCTGCTTTCAACTGGCTCTAGTGGGGGGAGGGGGGGGCTGTCCTGCTTTCAACTGGCTCTAGTGGGGGGGGGCTGTCCTGCTTTCAACTGGCTCTAGTGGGGGGGGGGGGGGGGGCTGTCCTGCTTTCAACTGGCTCTAGTGGGGGGGGGCTGTCCTGCTTTCAACTGGCTCTAGTGGGGGGGGGGGGGCTGTCCTGCTTTCAACTGGCTCTAGTGGGGGGGGGGGGGGGGGCTGTCCTGCTTTCAACTGGCTCTAGGGGGGGGGGGGGCTGTCCTGCTTTCAACTGGCTCTAGTGGGGGGGGGGGGGGGGGCTGTCCTGCTTTCAACTGGCTCTGGTGGGGGGGGGGCTGTCCTGCTTTCAACTGGCTCTAGTGGGGGGGGGGGGGGGCTGTCCTGCTTTCAACTGGCTCTAGTGGGGGGGGGGGGGGGGCTGTCCTGCTTTCAACTGGCTCTAGTGGGGGGGGGGGGGGGGGCTGTCCTGCTTTCAACTGGCTCTAGTGGGGGGGGGGGGGGCTGTCCTGCTTTCAACTGGCTCTAGTGGGGGGGGGGGAGCTGTCCTGCTTTCAACTGGCTCTAGTGGGGGGGGGGGGGCTGTCCTGCTTTCAACTGGCTCTAGTGGGGGGGGGGGGGGGGGCTGTCCTGCTTTCAACTGGCTCTAGTGGGGGGGGGGGGGGGCTGTCCTGCTTTCAACTGGCTCTAGTGGGGGGGGGGGGGGGGGCTGTCCTGCTTTCAACTGGCTCTAGTGGGGGGGGGGGGGGGGGGCTGTCCTGCTTTCAACTGGCTCTATATTTTTCTATATAAGCTGTGGTGCTGGTAACGTTGTCTCGCGCACCTACAGTGCCGCTCATACATTTTAAAAAAGGTAACTGTTTGCATCCATCAGCTAATGTTCTTCCCCAAAAACTAAATCTGTTTCAGTAGCTATTCTTAGCTAGCTAAACTATATAGTGTCATCATCTAAAATAACCCTAGTTTATAAGATGGTTCTTATTGGATTTAATGTTGGTCGGACCCTTCTATGTGAAGCTAGACACAATAAGGATTAGCCACAATAGTGGACTTTGCAGTTAGCCTTCAAATCACACTGGATGTATTATACTTTAGAATTGCATTGGGGACATACTTATTTCACTGTAAAACCTTAACCTATGGATGGTGGATCAATGACATGGGGTATCAGTCTACTCCGTGACACCCAGAGAACATTAGCATCGTAGCTCTTATTGCGGGACTCTAAAACAGCTGTGAATTGAGCCTCATTTATTGTCAACCTGTGGGTATTGAACACTATCACTGAGGAAAAACAATACTGTGTGGATGTTTTTGGAGTCTGAGAACTCTGAAGAGGACGTTGGGGGGGAAATATATCTTGGGTATTGAGTAGACTGTTACACAATTTCATTGATCCCCAATCTTTAGGTAAAGCTGTACAGTGCATATGAATGTCAATACACACAATAGGCGGACTGTTAAATCACCTCCCCAGTCACAGTCCCGCGATAAGAGCTACAACACATATTTGCTTAAACTCTTCACAGTTGTGGTCTGTGGGTGTCACCGAGTAGACTGATACCCCATTTCATTGCTTCACATTTCAACCTTGTTTAACATTATCTAGTCTAAATATGGCATGATTCCACCAATTGTAACCTTCTGCATCATTTTTAAAGGCAAACTGCAAATTCCACTTGTGCCTAATTCCTTATTGTGGCTAGCTTCACAACACATAACCCAGTCCGGTCGAGCCTCACTAGCCAGATGAAGCTAGCTGGCTGCTTATAATGTTAACCCTGTTGCCCAAAGCTAAGTAGCTGGCTAGCTTTTTATTTTCATGAGCTGAAGTTCAATTTCAATAGGTGAACAACAAGTGGCTACCTAGTTAACACTCACAAGGATTCCTAAATCATTGCTAAGAATAGTGAAAATGACTGCAGTTTCCTACTGGTCATTTTGTTTTCATGCTGGTTGTGTTGGTTGTAGCTAGGTAGCTAGCTAGCCCAGAAGTTGTAGTCGGACAAATTATGCTTTATTACCAAAGCGGTATTGTAAACACATCGTTTGGCCGGTGTTTGCAGACTTTTTTTTTTACGGCTTTGACAGCGCTACTGGTATTAGTTGTGGTGGTTCTTGGCTTGCATGTGCACATTAAGAACACACACTATTCTGTATTAGGACTGTTATTTGATGTGTCAAATTTTAAAGCTTATTTAACTAGTCAAATAGTGTTATTTGACGTGTATCTTTTTGTGACACATGCAAAGACCCAAACGCCGTTCCATAGTATGTTGTGAAGCTAATAGCAGTGACGTTATTACGGTGTAAATCCGGTAGGGCAACATTTGGTAACGTTAGTGTGTACTGGTGCTCGTCCAGTCGCGAAAGCCAACATCATCCACGACAGATATTGTCGAGGGCAGTGAATTCTATTATCTTGACGTTTTAATGGATTTCGCCTTTGAGTTTGTCTCACTCAAATGTTCTTGCTCATTCAAATGACTGCTCGACTTGTTTACTACTCGATCCACACAGCAGACATTGTGGGCTATGTTAGGAATGCTGTGTTGCACGTGTAGCGCAACATTTTACGTGGCGTCATTGGGTCAGCTTTGACATCTGTTTTTCACATTGTCGTTAAACTAGACATTGGGCCTATACCGATGTTGGCATTGTTAGCTAATATCGTCCGCTTCCGATATATCATGCATTCCTATACAGAAGTGCGCTGGTTATTGGGTAAAGTATTGACATGTTGTTTTTGAGAGAGGAGCTTTAAAGTTTTCTTAACTGACCATAATTTTCACTGATCTGACCGATTTGCATGATGACGAGTTTCTCACATGACTGGAAAATAGGGGTGATGTTTTTTTTCTAGGATTACAGGGACTCTAACTACACTGCTCAAACAAATAAATGGAACACCCTTTTTTTTACATAGTTGAATGTGCTGACAACAAAATCACACAAAAATGATCAATGGAAATCAAATGTATCAACCCATGGATGTCTGGATTTGGAGTCACACTCTAAATTAAAGTGGAAAACCACACTACAGGCTGATCCAACTTTGATGTAATGTCCTTAAAACAAGTCAAAATGAGGCTCAGTAGTGTGTGTGGCCTCCAAGTGCCTGTATGACCTCCATACAACGCCTGGGCGTGCTCCTGATGAGGTGGTGGATAGTCTCCTGAGGGATCTCCTCCCAGACCTGGACTAAAGCATCCGCCAACTCCTGGACAGTCTGTGGTTGCAACGTGGCGTTGGTGGATGGAGCGAGACATGATGTCCCAGATGTGCTCAATTGGATTCAGGTCTGGGGAACGGGCGGGCCAGTCCATAGCATCAATGCCTTCCTCTTGCAGGAACTGCTGACACACTCCAGCCACATGAGGTCTAGCATTGTCTTGCTTTAGGAGGAACCCAGGGCCAACCGCACCAGCATATGGTCTCACAAGGGGTCTGAGGATCTCATCTCGGTACCTAATGGCAGTCAGGCTACCTCTGGCGAGCACATGGAGGGCTGTGCGGCCCCCCAAAGAAATGCCCCCCCCACACCATGACTGACACACCGCCAAACCGGTCATGCTGGAGGATGTTGTAGGCAGCAGAACGTTCTCCACGGCGTCTCCAGACTCTGTCACGCCTGTCACGTGCTCAGTGTGAACCTGCTTTCATCTGTGGAGAGCACAGGCCGCCAGTGACGAATTTGCCAATCTTGGTGTTCTCTGGCAAATGAAAAACGTCCTGCAATGTGTTGGGCTGTAAGCTGTGGTCTGTGGTCACCACCTGCAGAACCACTCCTTTATTGGGGGTGTCTTGCTAATTGCCTATAATTTCCACCTGTTGTCTATTCCATTTGACAATAAATTTCACATGCTGTTATGCAATCAGTGTTGCTTCCTAAGTGGACAGTTTGATTTCACAGAAGTGTTATTGACTTAGAGTTACATTGTGTTGTTTAAGTGTTCTCTTTATTTTTTTGAGCAGTGTATATTCAATGTGCGGGACAAATTTGAGGCTATGATTAAAAAAAGTTTAAATTAACTCAAGCTTATGGACGATGTCGACTGTGATATAGCGAAGCACCTGTGTGAGTTGGCTGCACAATTATGCAGGTACTTTCCTGAAATGATGTCACAAACAACTGGATTCGTTATCCCTTTCATGACCTGCCTCCAGTGCATGTACTGATATCTGAACAAGAGAGCCTCATTGAAATTTCATCAAGCGGTTCTGTGAATTTTATTTAACTTCATTGGGATATCGGACAGCATTTTCACTTTTGGATGAAAAGCATGCCCAGATTAAACTGCCAGCTACTCAGTCCCAGATGCTAATATATGCATATTATTAGTAGTATTGGATAGAAAACAATCTGAAGTTTCTAAAACTGTTTGAATTATGTCTGTGAGTATAACAGAACCCATATGGCCTGAGAAAAAATCCTCCAGGAAGTGGGAAATCCTGAGGTTTGTAGTTTTTCAACTCCGCCCCTATTGAAGATAGTGGGATATGGGTCATGTTGTACTTCCTAAGGCTTCCACTAGATGTCAACAGTCTTTAGAAAGTTGTTTCAGCCTTCTACTGTGAAGAGGGGCTGAATGAGTCTGAGGTCTGCCAGCAGCCATGAGCTCGTGACGCGTGGTCATGTGAAAGTTACCTCACGTTCCATTACATTTCTACAGACAATGGAATGCTCCGGTTGGAACATTATTCAAGATTTATGTTAAAAACATACTAAAGATTGATTCTCTCCTTCGTTTGATATGTTTCTACGACCATTAATATAACTTTTTGGACTTTTCGTCCGACCTTTCCACTGGACTTGCACACGCTTTTTGGATTTGTTTACCAAATGCCCTTACAAAAGGAGGTATATGGACATAAATTATTAACTTTATCGAACAAATCAAACATTCGGATTATTAACACTATTTCATCTAAAATAACTCATTTGTAAGATGGTTCTTATTTGATTTAATGGTGGTCGGACCCATCTATGTGAAGCTTGCCACAATAGTGGACTTTGGTTAGTCTTCATAATCCGTTTTGTCACCAAAACCCCATATACTACCCACCACTGCGACCTGTACGCTCTCGTTGGCTGGCCCTCGCTTCATACTTGTCGCCAAACCCACTGGCTCCAGGTCATCTACAAGTCTTTGCTAGGTAAATCCCTGCCTTATCTCAGCTCACTGGTCACCATTGCGGCACCCACCCGCAGCACGCTCTCCAGCAGGTACATTTCACTGGTCACCCCAAAGCCAATTCCTCCTTTGGCCGCCTTTCTTTCCAGTTCTCTGCTGCCAGTGACTGGAACAAACTTTAAAAATCGCTGAAGCTGGAGACCCATGTCTTCCTCACTAACTTTAAGCACCAGCTTACAGATCACTGCACCTGTACATAGCCCATCTGTAAATAGCCCATCCAACTACCTCATCCTCATACTGTATTTATTTTGCTCCTTTGCACCCCAGTATCTTTACTCGTGCAGAAGATGACTGTGCATCTATCACTCCAGTGTTTAATTGCTATATCGTAATTACCTTGCCACTATGGCCTATTTTTTATTTTTTTGCCTTACCTCCCTTATCTTACCTCATTTGTGCACACTGTGTGTGTGTGTGTGTATATATATATATATATAATTTTTTCTACTGTGTTATTGATTGTTCCATGTGTAACTCTGTATGTGCCAAACTGCTTTGCTTTATCTTGGCCAGGTCGAGGTTGTAAACGAGAACTTGTTCTCAACTAGCCTACCTGGTGAAATAAAAATTTAAAAAGAAAATTATACTAGTTGTATTCATGTGCATCACTGTCAATGACATACTTTTGTTTTGAAGGCAAACCGCAAATTCCACTATTGCCTAATCCTTATTGTGGCTAGCTTCACAACACAACCCGGTCTGGTATAGCCTCACTAGCCAGATGAAGCTAGCTGGCTGAAAGACATTTTCAGTGATACGTCTAAAAGGCGAAATCAATCCATCAACACCAAGATAATGGAATTCTTTGCCCTTGACAATCAACCGTTCTCTGTCGTGGGTGATGTTGGCTTTCGTCGACTGGTCGAGCACGTGTGTACACGATTTTTCAGATGTTGCCCTACCGAAATAACACAGTATTGTTGAAACTCACATCCCTGAGCTACTTGCTATGAGCGTCAATGCTGTTAGCTTCTCGACTGACATTCGGACCAACAAGTTCAGCCCCATGGGCATTATGGGTCAACGAGGATTTCCTACTGAGGAAAGCCGTATTGCTCAAGAATGTGCTGGTTCTCATACCGCTGCTGCCATTTCAATGGCATTTGAGAACATATTTAAAACTTGGAAACATGAACACACTCCTAACGCCATTCGAACAACTGACTTGATGAGCTTTCTCAACTGTGTCTGCAGCAGACATGATACCCTCTGTCATGGCCTGCTCAACAAAACTGCCCACACAGACTGTGGGGTTAACTTACAAAGGTACTCAAGGCTGTGAACAAGCGATTCGGTGGCATTATGAGGCCCTCTACTGTGTCGCCACCATGCTCGATGCTAGGAACAAGGACCGCTACTTCCATGCTCGATGCTAGGAACAAGGACCGCTACTTCCATGCTCAATGCTAGGTACAAGGACCGCTACTTCCATGCTCGATGCTAGGTACAAGGACTGCTACTTCCATGCTCGACGCTAGGAACAAGGACCGCTACATCCATGCTTGATGCTAGGTACAAGGACTGCTACATCCATGCTTGGTGCTAGGTACAAGGACCGCTACATCCATGCTCGATGCTAGGTACAAGGACCGCTACTTAGACAAACAGGGTTTACGTGAAATGTTACATACACAGCTGGACGAGATGGAAATGGACACAGTCCACACTGAGGAAGAGAGGCCACGGACAGACAGCTGAAACTTCACTGCTTGACATGATGAAATCCTGGTTGAGAATTAAACTGAACAACAAAAACAGCACAGCAAATAAGTGAAAGAAATCGGTTTTGACTGTTTTACCGGTAATGGGGACATACGTAAATGCCAACAATAACTTTTTGGTGTGTGTGTGTGTAACCTTTTAATTTAACTAGGCAAGTCAGTTGAACATTCTTATTTACAATGACGGCCAATTGTGCGCCGCCCTATGGGGACTCCCAATCACGTCCGGATGTGATACAGCCTGGATTTTAACCAGGGTCTGTAGTGATGCCTCATGCACTGAGATGCGGTGCGTTAGACCACTGTGTGTAGACTATTTAATTGTACTAGTATGCTTAAGTCTACTTTTATATAGGTCTCAGTTTGTTTTGGAAAGGAAGGTATCGGCCCAAAAATGTCTCAACGGTGCATCCCTAGTATAAACTTTGCCACGGTGCATAGAAGCTGTTCTGGCTTGTGGTGGACCATGTTGTATTTACCAGGTACCTGTATATCCTGTCCAGGAAGTCCACAGGCGTAGAGCTGATGAAACTGTGGGTTTGCACACAACCAGTCAAAAAACATCTCCGGGAGCTCATCTGCGTGCTCGTCGTCCTCACCAGGGTCTTACGCCCCTCGATCCTGGAAGTGTAAACACGCCAGACGTCATCAGAAGTGTCCACTTTATTTGAGGGGATAGGGTGTGTTAAGTGTTGATCTTTATTAGCAGTTTGTCATTAAGCAGGAATGTGTCTGTCTACACGGCAGGTATGACCAGTATTAGCAAACTGGAGATACTGCATTAAAGCAAACACTGTCATACACACATTCTCACACACACACACACACACACCCCTTCTATTGAATTGGGTGATTGAGCAGCATGCTAATGTGGTGATTCAGAGCAATATGAAATCAACTGATCTTGTCTGCACCAGGCCAGGGAGTGGCTCCCAGATTACACCTAATATAACCCTGGACAGGTTAGATCAGGGCTCTTACACCTTGTTTCCTCGAGAGCCTCTCCTGTTTCTTTTTCTCTAATTACAGTTAACTAACCTTATTCAGCTTATCAACCAGCTAATTATTAGAATCCAGTGCACTAGATTAGGCTTGGAGTGAAAAAACCTACAGCAGGGTAACTCCAGGAACAGGGTTGGAGTCTAAACCTACAGTATGGTAACTCTCCAGGAGCAGGGTTGGAATATAAACCTACAGGAGGGTCTCTCTCCAGGAGCAGGGTTGGAATATAAACCTACAGCAGGGTAACTCTCCAGGAACATCCCAATTATACGTCGCAGGTGCAAAACCAAAAAGGTGTCCTCTCTATGTGTGTCGTCATCCACTCCCCTTCATGGATCTGAGATGACTGCACAGTTCAATATAGCGTCTACCATACCGCTTTCACCTGTTGAATCATAGCAGACCTGTGAAGTAGGCTGGAGAGCAGAAGGGGACAGTTTAAAAGACAATAATAATAATGATAATGGAATGCAGCCCTCCCTAGGTCTACGGAACAAGCTAGAACAGTCACTGAGTTCAAGAACCGTTCTGTTGTCTGAACCGTCTCCTGAGTTGTTACAAGCGTAATGTGTCCTCATATAGCCTCCTATCGTATGTGTATCTCTATTGTGTAAGGTATTAAGGTGACATCATCAGATTGGTATGTAGCTACAGTGTCGTGAAAGGCATCACGTCGGTCCTGTTTGGTTGATTTTCCTCCATGCTGTAATTCTATTCGTAATACTGGAGAAATCTGGTTTGGTTCAGTTGCTCTGACTCCACTTCCTGAAACACTGGCAACTGTTACAAACATCAGCTAAGGTGATCTGGCTGTTTTTAGAGTATTTTGTTAGGATCCCCATTTAGCTGTTGCGCATTCAGCTCTTTATCTACTCATCCCGAGGTTCATAGTTGTAGCACAGAGTTTCTAACCCCAGAGGTGCAACATCGCCAGACTTCCACGAACGCTTGCGAAGCAGACCAGGGTTTGGGTTTTTAGAAATCAATGAATAACCCTGTCCAACATGATGTGTGTGTGTGTGTGTGTGTGTGTGTGTGTGTTGACAGTGAATAACCCAATCCCGTCCAACATGAAGTCCGAGGCGAAGAAAGCTGCCAAGATCCTCAGAGAGTTTACTGAGATCTCCAACCGCACTGGGCCTGACAAACTCATCCCAGGTGTGTGAATGTGTTCGTTTTCATCCTGCCCTTACTCTCATCTCTGACTCATACCTAATAATTTCTCTCGTTCTCGGCATGGCTTTATGGTGATGTCATCAGGGTTTTGTCAGGTAGACTCAACAGCCTTGGTTTCTCAAATTACTGCCTCGCCTGGTTCACCAACTACTTCTCAGAGTCGTCTGGCAGTCTCTTGGGGGTGCCACAGGGTTCAATTCTCGGGACGAATCTTCTCTGTATACATCAATGACATCGCTCTTGCTGCTGGTGATTCGCTGATCCACCTCTACACAGACGACACCATTCTGTATACATCTGGCCCTTATTTGGACACTGCTAACAAACTTACAAACGAGCTTCAACGCCATCCAACACTCCTTCCGTGGCCTCCAACTGCTTTTAAATGCTAGTAAAATTAAGTGCATGCTCTTCAACCGATTGCTGCCTGCACCATCCCGCCCGACTAGCATCACTACTCTGGATGGTTCTGACCTAGAATATGTGGACAACTACAAATACCTTGGTGTCTAAGACTGTAAACTCTCCTTTCAGACTCACATTAAGCATCTCCAAATCCAAAATTACATCTAGAATCGGCTTCCTATTCCGCAACAAAGTCTTGTTCACGCATGCTGCCAAATATACCCTCGTAAAACTGACCATCCTACCGATCCTCGACTTCGGTGATGTCATTTACAAAATAGCCTCCAACACCCCACTCAGCAAACTGGATGCAGTCTATCACAGTGCCATCCGTTTTGTCACCAAAGCCCCGTATACTACCCATCACTGCGACCTGTATGCTCTCGTTTGCTGGCCCTCGCTACATGTTCGTCGCCAAACCCACTGGCTCCAGGTCATCTATAAGTCTTTGCTAGGTAAAGTCCCGCCTTATCCCAGCTCACTGGTCACCATAGCAACACCCACCCGTAGCACGCGCTCCAGCAGGTATATCTCACTGGTCACCGCCAAAGCCAGTTCTTCCTTTGGGCCGCCATTCCTTCCAGTTCTCTGCTGCTAATGACTGGAACCAATTGCAAAAATCTCTGAAGCTGGAGTCTTATATCTCCCTCTCTAACTTTAAGCATCAGCTGTCAGAGCAGCTTACCGATCACTGTACCTGTACCCACCCATCTGTTAATGGAACACCCGAAGACCTCATCCCAATATTATTACTTACCCACTTGCTCTCTTGCACCCCAGTATCTCTACTTGCACATCATCTGCAAATCTATCATTCCAGTGTTGTAATTATTTCTCCTCTGTGGCCTATTTATTGCCTTACCTCCCTACTCTTCTACATTTGCACACACTGAACATAGATCTTTCTATTGTGTTATTAACTGTACGTTTGTTTAACTCAGTTTTTTTTTGTCGCACTGCTTTGCTTTATCTTGGCCAGGTCACAGTGGTAAATGAGAACTTGTTCTCAACTAGCCGACCTGGTTAAATAAAGGTGCCATAATAAAAACCTGTTTTTATTGTGATGTCATCAGGGTTTTGTCAGGTGACAGTCCTCCTTTCCGGATATGGCAGGTAATTGTCATAGCAGGACCTGCAAATCATTTGTGCTTTTTCTCCCTCCAGCCAATATATTAGCCAAGTGTCAGGGCCTGGCCATCATCACAGTGATCAAGGCAGGCTTCATGATCACAGCTCGAGGCGGCAGCGGTATAGTCATCGCTAGACTGGCTGACGGACGTAAGTTCACCACCACACACACACACACTATATGGTCATCGCCAGGATATTAGTTCATTACATCCTCCCTCTCACTAGGTTGGTCTGCTCCCTCTGCCATTGGTATAGCTGGTCTGGGCGGTGGCTTTGAGATTGGAGTTGAGGTAGGTTGACCACCAGACACACGAGGGATCCAGCCTAACATTTTCCCTTGCTCTCCTCTTGGGTTAAAAGAACATGTGCACAGTGTCACACAATATAAAACATAGGAGTAATTCACTAAGCTCTATTAAGAGGTGTGACTACTGGTAAATAAGTTCATCCAGACATTTGGTTTGACAATTCGGCCTATTAAAAAAAAATCACCCCATTTTTTTTGTGGTATCCAATTGGTAGTTACGGTCCTGTCCCATCGCTGCAACTCTCGTACGGACTCGGGAGAGGCACAGGGCAAGAGCTGTGTGTCCTCCGAAACACAACCCAGCCAAACCGCACTGCTTCTTGACACAACACCCGCTTAACCTGGAAGCCAGCCGCACCAATGTGTCGGATTGCGTGATGGGACAAGGACATAACCTGCCGGCCAAACCCTCCCCTAACACGGACGACGCTGGGCTAATGGGTCTCCTGATCACGTCCGGCTGCAACAGAGCCTGGACTCGAACCAGGATCTCTAGTGGCACAGCTAGCACTGTGATGCAGAGCCTTAGACTACTGAGACAGAGCCTGGACTCGAACCAGGATCTCTAGTGGCACAGCTAGCACTGTGATGCAGAGCCTTAGACTACTGAGACAGAGCCTTAGACTACTGAGACAGAGCCTTAGACTACTGAGACAGAGCCTTAGACTACTGAGACAGAGCCTTAGACTACTGAGGCAGAGCCTTAGACTACTGGGGCAGAGCCTTAGACTACTGAGGCAGAGCCTTAGACTACTGAGGCAGAGCCTTAGACTACTGGGGCAGAGCCTTAGACTATTGGGGCAGAGCCTTAGACTACTGGGGCAGAGCCTTAGACTACTGGGGCAGAGCCTTAGACTACTGGGGCAGAGCCTTAGACTACTGGGGCAGAGCCTTAGACTACTGGGGCAGAGCCTTAGACTACTGGGGCAGAGCCTTAGACTACTGGGGCAGAGCCTTAGACTACTGGGGCAGAGCCTTAGACTACTGGGGCAGAGCCTTAGACTACTGCGCCACTCAGGTGGCCAGAAAATGTGCTTATTTGTTTTGTTAATTTACTGTCAAGCCTCCAGAATTGTTTTGTTTTTCTGGGGGTTTCAATGGAGATTTATAGGCCTAATTACCTGTCCAGGTGGGTGAGGCTTGTTTTTTATTACAGAAATCATGAGGATAATGCCCTTTTACTGTTTGACAAATTCATGGTCTTATTTGCCCCAGGTGGAATGTACAGATCGCACCAGTGCGACCAATACATTTTTTGTTTTTGCCCACACAGCCAAGTCAAAGGGTCGCAAAGGGTCAGAAGGTCGCAAAAGGTCGCAAAGGGCAAAATACAACTAAGTGGTCTGGTTTTCCAACAGGCCCAGTTGGGAGGTTTCCCAAATGTCCTCCTTATTCCCTCATGATTCTGTGACAAATCCTGTTTTATTGGGGAAGTTTGTCAAAATGAGTCAATTTATTACATTTTTGTTATCGAGTTCTTGTTTCAATATGTCCATGTAGTTTCATTGATTGTTGTGAACTTCACAACTAAAACAGGATATATTTTCTTACTCTGTTACACAAGCAGGAAGTCAGCTTCTTCTTCCCAGAGTGAGCGCTGGCTCAGGACATCCTCTCAGAGAAGTTTGTTCTCAAGACATCGGAGTGAATAAAGGATGTTCAGATTTATTCGATTTTGAGGAAGTTACCGAAATTTTACACCCCAGACGCCGTGTTCCATCCAGACCCTTATCGTGGCTGACTCCAGACGCCGTGTTCCATCCAGACCCTTATCGTGGCTGACTCCAGACGCCGTGTTCCATCCAGACCCTTATCGTGGCTGACTCCAGACGCCGTGCTCCATCCAGACCCTTATTGTGGCTGACTCCAGACGTCGTGTTCCATCCAGACCCTTATCGTGGCCTACGCCAGACGCCGTGCTCCATCCAGACCCTTATCGTGGCCGACTCCAGACGCCGTGTTCCATCCAGACCCTTATCG
>NC_034180.2:50823142-50840642 GCF_002021735.2 Oncorhynchus kisutch | reverse complement strand
AGGTGTTCTCAACTGGCCTACCTGGTTTAGTAAAGGGGAAATAAAAAATATAAGCTCGGTCAGGAGGAATGGGTCAAAGTTCACCCAACTTATTGTGGGTAGCTTGTGGAAGGCTACCCGACACGTTTGACCCAAGTTTAAAAAAAATTAAAGCAATGCTACCAAATACTAATTGTGTGTGAACTTCTGACCCACTGGGAATGTGATGAAAGAAATAAAAGCTGCCCTCTCCCCTTCTCCCAGTCTGCCTGCCCTCTCCCCTTCTCCCAGTCTGCCCCCCTTCTCCCAGTCTGCCCCCCTTCTCCCAGTCTGCCCGCCCTCTCCCCTTCTCCCAGTCTGCCTGCCCTCTCCCCTTCTCCCAGTCTGCCTCCCCTTCTCCCAGTCTGCCTGCCCTCTCCCCTTCTCCCAGTCTGCCTGCCCTCTCCCCTTCTCCCAGTCTGCCTGCCCTCTCCCCTTCTCCCAGTCTGCCTGCCCTCTCCCCTTCTCCCAGTCTGCCCCCCTTCTCCCAGTCTGCCTGCCCTCTCCCCTTCTCCCAGTCTGCCCGCCCTCTCCCCTTCTCCCAGTCTGCCCGCCCTCTCCCCTTCTCACAGTCTGCCCCCCTTCTCCCAGTCTGCCCGCCCTCTCCCCTTCTCCCAGTCTGCCTGCCCTCTCCCCTTCTCCCAGTCTGCCTGCCCTCCCTCTCCCCTTCTCCCAGTCTGCCTGCCCTCTCCCAGTCTGCCCTGCCCTCTCCCCTTCTCCCAGTCTGCCCCCCCTTCTCCCAGTCTGCCTGCCCTCTCCCCTTCTCCCAGTCTGCCCGCCCTCTCCCCTTCTCCCAGTCTGCCCGCCCTCTCCCCTTCTCCCAGTCTGCCTGCCCTCTCCCCTTCTCCCAGTCTGCCCCCCTTCTCCCAGTCTGCCTGCCCTCTCCCCTTCTCCCAGTCTGCCTGCCCTCTCCCCTTCTCCCAGTCTGCCCGCCCTCTCCCCTTCTCCCAGTCTGCCCGCCCTCTCCCCTTCTCCCAGTCTGCCCGCCCTCTCCCCTTCTCCCAGTCTGCCCGCCCTCTCCCCTTCTCCCAGTCTGCCCGCCCTCTCCCCTTCTCCCAGTCTGCCCGCCCTCTCCCCTTCTCCCAGTCTGCCCGCCCTCTCCCCTTCTCCCAGTCTGCCTGCCCTCTCCCCTTCTCCCAGTCTGCCTGCCCTCTCCCCTTCTCCCAGTCTGCCTGCCCTCTCCCAGTCTGCCCTGCCCTCTCCCCTTCTCCCAGTCTGCCCCCCCTTCTCCCAGTCTGCCCTGCCCTCTCCCCTTCTCCCAGTCTGCCTCCCCTTCTCCCAGTCTGCCCCCCCTTCTCCCAGTCTGCCCCGCCTTCTCCCAGTCTGCCCCGCCTTCTCCCAGTCTGCCCCGCCTTCTCCCAGTCTGCCTCCCCTTCTCCCAGTCTGTCTGCCTCCCCTTCTCCCAGTCTGTCTGCCTCCCCTTCTCCCAGTCTGCCCGCCCTCTCCCCTTCTCCCAGTCTGCCCCCCCTTCTCCCAGTCTGCCCGCCCTCTCCCCTTCTCCCAGTCTGCCCCCCCTTCTCCCAGTCTGCCCCCCCTTCTCCCAGTCTGCCCCGCCTTCTCCCAGTCTGCCCCCCCTTCTCCCAGTCTGCCTCCCCTTCTCCCAGTCTGTCTGCCTCCCCTTCTCCCAGTCTGCCCGCCCTCTCCCCTTCTCCCAGTCTGCCCCCCCCTTCTCCCAGTCTGCCCGCCCTCTCCCCTTCTCCCAGTCTGCCCCCCCTTCTCCCAGTCTGCCCGGCCCTCTCACCTTCTCCCAGTCCGGACCTAAACACTACTGTCTCTGTGTGTGTCTAGGTATCAGACCTGGTGGTGATTCTGATGCAGCGCAGGGCGGTGGATTCTTTCTCTAAAGGAGGGAACCTCACTCTGGGGGGCAACTGTACTGTGGCGGTAGGACCGATGGGGAGGTGAACAAACACACACACACACACACACACACACACTCATAATCTTGGTTCATGGTTGGCCAAAACCAGTCAGGGTCCAACCATGGCTCATCCCTCTTGATGTGTTCCAGCCCTGAGGCTGTGGGGGTGGGGGGGTGGGGGGGGGGGGGGGGGGGGGGTGGTGGTGTCTGTTTTTAAATATAGCAACAATAAAACTGAGAGGGTGGTGGTGGGGGTGGTGTCTGTTTTTAAATATAGCAACAATAAAACAATGAGAGGGTAATGTCAGATGGGAGTGCCTTTTCTTTGTTCAGGTGACATTTACAACATGGGACCTCCCTTGCAAACACAGACACATGTCTGGGTTTCTTAAATTTTAATTTCACCTTTTTAGTTAACTAGGGCAAGTCAGTTAAGAACAAATTCTTATTTACAACGACGACCTGAGAAGTTTTTTTTTAAATGGTCTCCTTCAATACTCATCGCTAAGTAGTGGGATCAGTGTACCATATTCAACACTCCGATCTTCCTCTATCTCTGTGTGTGTGTAGGAACGTGGAGGCTGATGTAGCGCTACGTAGTACAGCAGCAGTGTTTACCTACTGTAAGTCCAGAGGCCTGTTTGCTGGAGTCTCTCTGGAGGGATCCTGCCTCATAGAACGAAAAGACACCAACCGCAAGTACGTTACACACCGTGTGTGTTGTAATATTGTGTGTGTGTTGTAATATTGTGTGTGTGTGTGTGTGTGTGTGTGTTGTAATGTAATATTGTGTGTGTGTGTGTGTTGTAATGTAATATTGTGTGTGTGTGTGTGTGTGTGTTGTAATGTAATATTGTGTGTGTGTTGTAATATTGTGTGTGTAATGTAATATTGTGTGTGTGTGTGTGTGTTGTAATGTAATATTGTGTGTGTGTTGTAATATTGTGTGTGTGTGTGTGTGTGTGTGTGTGTGTGTGTTGTAATGTAATATTGTGTGTGTGTGTTTGTATTAATGTGTTTGTGTGTTAGGTTCTACTCCCAGGACATCCGTGCGTCGGCCATATTGAATGGAGATGTAGAACCTCCCCCAGAAGCTGATGACCTGTACTGTGTCCTGGATAGCTACACAGATAAATACACTACTGAGTGGACAGCCAAACACCTAGCGCAGAAGGTACTATATTATTCAAATACACTACATGACCAAATGTATGTGGACAGCTGCTCGGCAAACATTTCATTCCAAAATCATGGGAATTAATATGGAGTTGGTTTCCCCCTTTGCTGCTATAACAGCCTCCACTCTTCTGGAAAGGCTTTTCACTAGATGTTGGAACATTGCTGTGGGGACTTGCTTTCGTTCAGTCACAAGAGCATTAGTGAGGTCGGGCACTGATGTTGGGCGATTAGGCCTGGCTCACAGTTGGCGTTCCAATTCATCCCAGAGGTGTTCGATGGGGTTGAGGTCGGGGCTCTATGCAGGCCAGTCAAGTTCTTCCACACCGATCTTGACAAATCATATGAAAAAAATCACATGAAACAAGAAAGGGCCTTCCTCAAACTGTTGCCACAAAGTTGGAAGCACAGAATCATCTAGAATGTCATTGTATGCTGTAGCGTTAAGGTTTATCTTCAATGGAACTAAAGAGGCCTGAACCATGAAAAACAGCCCCAGACCAGTATTCCTCTTCCACCAAACTTTAGTTGGCACTGTGCATTTGGCAGTTGCCAAACCCAGATTCATCCATCGAGACTGTCAGATGGTGAAGCGTGATTCATCACGCCAGAGAACGTGTTTCCACTGCTGCATAGTCCAATGACGGTGAGCTTTACACCACTACAGCCGACGCTTGGCATTGAGCATGGTGATCTGAGGCTTGTGTGCGGCTGTTCAGCCAAGGAAACCCATTTCGTGAAGCTTCCTAACGAACAGTTCTTGTGCTGAAGTTGTTTCCAGAGGCAGTTTGGAACTTGGTAGTGAGTGTTGCAACAGAGGACAGATGATTTTCATGAGCTTCAGCAATTGGCAGTCCTGTTCTGTGAGCTTGTGTGGCCTACCACTTCGTGGCTGAGCCGTTGTTGCTCCTAGACATTTTTACTTCACAATAACAGCACTTACAGTTGACCCGGGGGCAGCTCTAGCAGGCCAGAAATTGGACGAACGGACTTGTTGGAAACAGGGCATCCTATGACGGTGCCACGTTGAAAGTCACTGAGCTCTTCAGTACGGGACATTCTACTGCTAATGTTTGT
The DNA here is from genome assembly GCF_002021735.2 of Oncorhynchus kisutch. NCBI lineage: Eukaryota > Metazoa > Chordata > Actinopteri > Salmoniformes > Salmonidae > Oncorhynchus > Oncorhynchus kisutch. Next base: position 50,836,510 of record NC_034180.2, on the reverse strand, counting down.
CTATGGAGGTTGCATGGCTATGTGCTCCACTTTATACACCTGTCAGCAACGGGTTTGGCTGAAATAGCTACATCTGCTCATTTGAAGGGGTGTCCACATACTTTTGTGTGTTTGTGTATATGTCACAGGAGGCTGTTGGAACCTTAATTGGGGAGGACAGGTTCGCTCTCTTCCAGACATTTATGAGCCGCCCTCCTCTCAGCAGCCTCCTCTGGTAATATACAGTATGATATATATATATATATATGGTTCTGGATACCACTGGCTGAACACTGTATTTACATCACATCTTGACATAGCAGGTAGGCAAGGCAACCACATCTCCCAGTCATAGTAAAACCTTCCTCAAGAAAGCGGCCATCATCAGTCGGTAAGAAACGGTCAGGGAGGTTATCACGGCAGTAGTTTTATAGTGATAAATGTACTGATGGACACTCTACTGGATCTATAGAATTACTGCATTGTTGTGTATTATAGAATACTACGGTCTTTATAAGGCAGACCTTCAAACCCGTATGTTATAGAATACTACGGTCTTTATAAGGCAGACCTTCAAACCCGTATGTTATAGAATACTATTCCTCCCTGTCTAATGTAAATCTACTCCTAAAGAACACTCCTTCCCCCGAGGACACTGTCTACCCCTTAATGTGTACCACGCTCTAATCCACAGCACCATGTTGGTCTACCAGGGTATTTGAGGATGTGTATGTCTGGTGTGTATCCGGCTAGTTGGGGATGTGTACCCTGCTAGTTGGGGATGTGTATGGTTGGTGTGTTCCCGGCTGGTTGGGGATGTGTATGGTTGGCGTGTACCCTGCTGGTTGGGGATGTGTATGGTTGGTGTGTTCCCGGCTGGTTGGGGATGTGTATGGTTGGCGTGTACCCTGCTGGTTGGGGATGTGTATGGTTGGTGTGTAACCTGCTGGTTGGGGATGTGTATGGTTGGTGTGCACCCTGCTGGTTGGGGATGTGTGTGGTTGGTGTGTACCCTGCTGGTTGGGGATGTGTGTGGTTGGTGTGTACCCTGCTGGTTGGGGATATGTGTGGTTGGTGTGTACCCTGCTGGTTGGGGATATGTGTGGTTGGTGTGTACCCTGCTAGTTGGGGATGTGTACCCTGCTAGTTGGGGGTGTGTACCCGACTAATTGAGGATGTGTAATGGTTGGTGAGGACCCTGCTGGTTGGGGATGTGTATGGTTGGTGTGCACCCTGCTGGTTGGGGATGTGTGTGGTTGGTGTGTACCCTGCTGGTTGGGGATTTGTGTGGTTGGTGTGTACCCTGCTAGTTGGGGATGTGTATGGTTGGTGTGCACCCTGCTGGTTGGGGATATGTGTGGTTGGTGTGTACCCTGCTAGTTGGGGATGTGTACCCTGCTAGTTGGGGTGTGTACCCTGCTAGTTGGGGATGTGTACCCTGCTAGTTGGGGTGTGTACCCTGCTAGTTGGGGATGTGTGTGGTTGATGTGTACCCTGCTAGTTGGGGATGTGTATGGTTGGTGTGTACCCTGATGGTTGGGGATGTGTATGGTTGGTGTGTACCCTGCTAGTTGGGTATGTGTGTCTGGTGTGTATCCGACTAGTTGGGGATGTGTACCCTGCTGGTTGGGGATGTGTATGGTTGGTGTGTACCCTGCTAGTTGGGGATGTGTGTGGTTGGTGTGTACCCTGCTGGTTGGGGATGTGTATGGTTGGTGTGTACCCTGCTAGTTGGGGATGTGTGTGGTTGGTGTGTACCCTGCTGGTTGGGGATGTGTGTGGTTGGTGTGTACCCTGCTGGTTGGGGATGTGTGTGGTTGGTGTGTACCCTGCTGGTTGGGTATGTGTGTCTGGTGTGTATCCGACTAGTTGGGGATGTGTACCCTGCTGGTTGGGGATGTGTATGGTTGATGTGTACCCGGCTAGTTGGGGATGTGTACCTGGCTGGTTGGGGATGTGTGTGTGGTTGGTCTCATGCTTCTCTTCTCTCTCTCCTTCCATTCCTCTGTTTCTGGGTGTGTCGTTCAGGCCAGTGGTCCTCCAGCTAGACCCCGAGCTCCTGCCACACAGAGACCTGCTAGCACATACAGGACGGAGGGTAACACACACACTGATGCACAAACATATATATATATATATATATATATATATAATCACACACACACACACATATTACTATCACACACAGTAGTGGTTTTATACCAGTAGCAGCATGCCTGCTTTGTAGTCAGTGACACCTTGTTTGTGTGGGTTGGCTACAATTCTTTGTCCATAAGGAAATTCCTATGACTTTGACTGATGTGTAACTCTCTGTGATGTGTTTTAGCAGTGAAGCCCTCCCTCTATCCTAGCGTCTCTGCTTTCCAATCTGTCAGCACAGGTGAGTGACCCTTTCCCTAAACCCTTCTTCACCAATGTCCTCACCACCCTCTCTTGTTGGAACACAGTCAGTGCACCTCTTCTCTAGATCTGTACTGTAATGGAGATTGTGTTCTCAGTTAACTTAGTTTCTAAACCAGATATCTACAACCCTGTTCCCGGAGAACTGCCCTCCACTAGGTTTTCACGCCAACCCTGTTCCTGGAGAACAAACCCTCCCCTAGGTTTTCACTTCAACCCTGTTCCTGGAGAACAAACCCTACTGTAGGTTTTCACTCCAACCCTGTTCCTGGAGAACAAACCCTCCCCTAGGTTTTCACTCCAACCCTGTTCCTGGAGAACAAACCCTCCCCTAGGTTTTCACTCCAACCCTGTTCCTGGAGAACAAACCCTCCCCTAGGTTTTCACTCCAACCCTGTTCCTGGAGAACAAACCCTCCCCTAGGTTTTCACTCCAACCCTGTTCCTGGAGAACAAACCCTCCCCTAGGTTTTCACACCAACCCTGTTCCTGGAGAACCCCCCGTCCCCCCTCCAATAGGTTTTCACTCCAACCCTGTTCCTGGAGAACCCCCCGTCCCCACTCCAACCCTGTTCCTGGAGAACAAACACTCCAATAGGTTTTCACTCCAACCCTGTTCCTGGAGAACAAACACTCCAATAGGTTTTCACTCCAACCCTGTTCCTGGAGAACAAACACTCCAATAGGTTTTCACTCCAACCCTGTTCCTGGAGAACAAACACTCCCCTAGGTGTTCACTCCAACCCTGTTCCTGGAGAACAAACACTCCCCTAGGTGTTCACTCCAACCCTGTTCCTGGAGAACAAACCCTCCCCTAGGTGTTCACTCCAACCCTGTTCCTGGAGAACAAACCCTCCCCTAGGTGTTCACTCCAACCCCGTTCCTGGAGAACAAACCCTCCCCTAGGTGTTCACTCCAACCCTGTTCCTGGAGAACAAACCCTCCCCTAGGTGTTCACTCCAACCCCGTTCCTGGAGAACAAACCCTCCCCTAGGTGTTCACTCCAACCCTGTTCCTGGAGAACAAACCCTCCCCTAGGTTTTCACTACAACCCTAATCTAGTGCAAAAAAACGAATCCACCATGCTGATCTAAGACTAACGTGCTTCTGTGCAGGTTGAATCAGGTTACTTAAGATGGAGAAGTGTGTGGGAGGGGGTGATTGTTTTCTTAGTCTTTCTCCCTCTTTCTCTCCCTTTGTCTTTTCTCTCTCCTTTCTTCCCTTTTTTATCCTCTTTCTCTCTCTCCTTCTCTCTCTCTCTGCGTGCCAGGGCTGTCATTACTCCTTCTAATGTCTGTGGTAGTCTTGGGCTGTGGCCCATTGACTGTATGGCAGCAGCTGCCCCCATTCTGGTAGGTGTTTGATCATCCTTCAGTGACCAGGGGAATGCTTTCATTTACACAGTGGCCGACCACCATGCCAAAACACACCACTGTTGACACGGCACGAGATAAGTGTGTGTGTGTGTGTGTGTGTGTTTTCGCTGCAGGTGAAGTGTGACATGAGGGGAAGATGGGTAGAGATTGTTTGCTTTCTTGGTGATGTATTAAACTGTGACCTCAAGTCCTGCCAAAATAAACATACTAGCTTCACAATGCACCTTGGGTAATAAGACCAGCTGTGTGTGTGTGTGCAGAGCACTCTTAGTTAACGCGAGAGAGTGAAAGAGCGCTAACTAGAACTGCTACTTGGGAGGGTGTGTGACGACTGTGTTTGAAGTCTGCTCTGCACACACACACACACACAGCTGGTCTTATTACCCAAGGTGCATTCCAGTTAGCTCTCTCTCTCTCTCTCGTTATCTTTCTCTCGCTATCCCTCGCTCTCTCGCTATCCCTCGCTCTCTCGCTATCCCTCGCTCTCTCGCTATCCCTCGCTCTCTCGCTATCCCTCGCTCTCTCGCTATCCCTCGCTCTCTCGCTATCCCTCGCTCTCTCGCTATCCCTCGCTCTCTCGCTATCCCTCGCTCTCTCGCTATCCCTCGCTCTCTCGCTATCCCTCGCTCTCTCGCTATCCCTCGCTCTCTCGCTATCCCTCGCTCTCTCGCTATCCCTCGCTCTCTCGCTATCCCTCGCTCGCTCTCGCTATCCTTCGCTCTCTCGCTATCCTTCGCTCGCTCTCGCTATCCTTCGCTCTCTCGCTATCCTTCGCTCTCTCGCTATCCTTCGCTCGCTCACTCATTACCTCTCGCTTCCACTACCGCTCGTTACCTCTCGCTCTCGTGAAATAATCAAAATTGAGAAGACTACAGTATTAGAATTTAACAGAGACATTTTAAAGTGTTAGCTGATAATATATGTGTTTTAACAATGTGCAAATAGTTGTAGTACGAATAGTAGGGAAGACAAACCGATACATGGTTGCCCTTCCCTCATGGCAACGGGCCACATCTTGCTGCTGTGACTGCACACTGTGGTATTTCCAAATGGGAGTTTATCAATGTTTGATTTGTTTTTAAGTTCTTTGTAGGTCTGTGTGATCTGTATCTATAATATGGTCATATGTTTGGCAGGAGGTTAGGAAGTGCAGCTCGGTTACCACATTTTGTAGGCACTGGGCACACAGTCAGATCTGGCATTCGCGAATAGACAGGCCTCGGCAGCCTCTCTCAATAGCAAGGCTATGCTCACCGAGTATGTACAGTCGTTGAGAATGGCACAAATATTAATTTTCAGTCTGCTGCCTCAGTTTGTATGATGGCAATTTGCATATACTCCAGAATGTTATGAGTGATCAGATTAATTTAAATGAATTGCGAAGTCCCTCTTTGCCATGCAAATGAACTGAATCCCCCAAAAATATTTCCACTGCATTTCAGCCCTGCTACAAAAGGACCAGCTGACATGTCAGTGATGCTCTCAATAAAACAGGTGTGAGTGTTGACGAGGACAAGGCTGGAGATCACTGTCATGCTGATTTGAGTTCAAATAAAAGAGGGTGGTGCTTGGCATCATTGTTCTTCCTCTGTCAACCATGGTTACCTGCAAGGAAACATGTGCCATCATCATTGCTTTGCACAAAAGGGCTTCACAGGCAAGAATATTGCTGCCCGTAAGATTGTACCTCAATAAACCATTTATCGGATCATCAAGAACATCAAGGAGAGCGGTTCAATTGTTGTGAAGAAGGCTTCAGATCACCCAAGAATGTCCAGCGAGCGCCAGGACCATCTCCTAAAGTTGATTCAGCTGCGGGATCGGGGCACCACCAGTACAGAGCTTGCTCAGGAATGGCAGCAGGCAGATGTGAGTTGCATCTGCACACACAGTGAGGCGAAGACTTTGAGGATGGGCTGTTGTCAAGAAGGGCAGCAAAGAAGCCACTTCTCTCCAGGAAAAACATCAGGGACAGACTGATATTCTGCTAAAGGTACAGGGATTGGACTGCTGAGGCCTGGGGTAATGTCATTTTCTCTGAATCCCCTTTCTGATTGTTTGGGGCATTTGGAAAAAGTTTGTCCGGAGAAGACAAGGTGAGCACTACCATCAGTCTTGTGTCATGCCAACAGTAAAGCATCCTGAGACCATTCATGTGTGGGGTTGCTTCTCAGCCAAGGGAGTGGGCTCACTCCCAATTTTGCCTAAGAACACAGCCATGAATAAAGAATGGTACCAACACATCCTCCAAGAGCAACTTCTCCCAACCATCCAGGAACAGTTTGGTGACGAACAATTCCTTTTTCAGCATGATGGAGCACCTTGCAATAAGACAAAAGTGATAACTAAGTGGCTCGGGGAACAAAACATCGATATTTTGGGTCCATGGCCAGGAAACTCCCCAGACCTTAATCCCATTGAGAACCTGTGGTCAATCCTCAAGAGGCGGGTGGACAAACAAAAACCCACAAATTCTGACAAACTCCACGCATTGATTATGCAAAAATAGGCTGCCATCAGTCAGGATGTGGCCCAGAAGTTAATTGACAGCATGCCAGGGCAGATTGCAGAGGCCTTGAAAAAGAAGGGTCAACACTGCAAATATTGAGTCTGCATCAACTTCATGTAATTGTCAATAAAAGCCTTTGACACTTATGAAATGCTTGTAATTATACTTCAGTATTCCATAGTAACATCTGACAAAAATATCTAAAGAGACTGAAGCAGCAAACTTTGTGGAAATTAATATTTGTGTCATTCTCAAATTTAGGCCACGACTGTACATAGTCAAAGCTTTCCTTCATTTTGGCTCCGTCACAGTGGTCAGGTATTCTGCCACTGTGTAATCTCTGTTTTAGGGCCAAATAGCATTCTAGTTTGCTCAGTTTTTTTGATTGACTCTTTCCAGTGTGTCAAAATGGTTATCTTTTTGTTTCATCATCAATTGGTTTGGTCTAAATGTGTTTCTGTCCTGAGGCTCTGTGGTGTCTGTGTTTGAACAGAGCCCCAGAATCAGCTGGCTGACGGGACTCTTCTATAGGTTCATCTCTGTAGGTCAGGGCTTTGTGGTGGACTGTGTGGGCACCTTCCTTTTAGGTGGATGTAGAATTGAACAGCTCTTTTCTGGATGTTGATCACTATCGGCCTAATTCTGCTCTGCTTGGTGTTTTGTGTTGTACACCAAGTATATTTTTGCTGAATTCTGCATGCAGATTCTTAGGTGTTTGTCCAATTTGGTGAATTATTGGTTGATTACCCCAGACCTCACAATCACCGAGGGCAATGTGTCCTAGAACTGATTGAAGTATTTGAACCCCCTCTGTCATATCCTCTGTCTCAGACCCCCTCTGTCATATCCTCTGTCTCAGACCCCCTCTGTCATATCCTCTGTCTCTGACCCCTTCTGTCATATCCTCTGTCTCAGACCCCCTCTGTCATATCCTCTGTCTCAGACCCCCTCTGTCATATCCTCTGTCTCTGACCCCTTCTGTCATATCCTCTGCTCTCTGTCTCTCTGCGCTCTCTGCGCTCTCTGTCTCTCTGCGCTCTCTGCGCTCTCTGTCTCTCTGCGCTCTCTGTCTCTCTGCGCTCTCTGTCTCTCTGCGCTCTCTGTCTCTCTGCGCTCTCTGTCTCTCTGCGCTCTCTGTCTCTCTGCGCTCTCTGTCTCTCTGCGCTCTCTGTCTCTCTGCGCTCTCTGTCTCTCTGCGCTCTCTGTCTCTCTGCGCTCTCTGTCTCTCTGCGCTCTCTGTCTCTCTGCGCTCTCTGTCTCTGTCTCTCTGCGCAGGTATTGCCCTCTGGTGGTGAAAGTCGCTGTTGTATTTCTGTTTCAGAATCCTATAAGAGAAGTCCAAGTAGCACAAGGACAGTCCAAAACGATTACGGTATTTATTATTATTATTATTAGGATCCATGTGGTCTGACACATAACTGAAAATACATTAGACAAAAATACTTTACAATTTACATTTAAAGACTTTACAAATAGACAAGACAGTTCTAATACCTGAAAGGTAACATTTAATGCGGGGGTGAAACCGTTGGATCGTATCTGTTTTCACGCTCACAAGTCTGCCGCATTGTATGTGCAACATTCACTCAGTACAGGTTGATTTGACAATGTAGCATGTAATGACTTGATGTGCATTCAACAAGGCCTGCTGTTCACCGGTTCACTGAATACACCTCATTTGACTGTTCCTAGGTGGGGTCGGGCCGTGGGACGCGGGGCCTGTAGTCGTCACGGCGGTACACCCGTTCACAGGGCAACAGCCTGGCGACCTGAGCTTCAACCCTGGCGACCGCATCACTGTGGTTACCAAGACAGAGTCACAGTATGACTGGTGGGAGGGAACGCTGAACGGACGGACCGGAATCTTCCCCGCTAACTTCGTCTCCTACCCCTGAACACACACACACATACGCACACGCACATATTCACACTCATACACACACTCTCACACACACAGGTCTGTCACACACATGGACACTTGTATTGCTGGGAGTAATGTTTTCAACACACTACATGGACACATGATGTCCCACACTCTCTTAACACGAACACTCTGCACAATGTTCAAGACTCACTGACTCTGATTACTACAGTTCAGGGGAAGGTCTTCCTATAGGACGGTATGGGTAGTCACGCTGTCCTCCTATTGGATGGTATGGGTAGTCACGCTGTACTCCTGTCTCTATCGGTATGGGTAGTCACGCTGTCTTCCTATAGGACGGTATGGGTAGTCACGCTGTCTTCCTATAGGACGGTATGGGTAGTCACGCTGTCTTCCTATAGGACGGTATGGGTAGTCATGCTGTCCTCCTATAGGACGGTATGGGTAGCCACGCTGTCTTCCTATAGGACGGTATGGGTAGCCACGCTGTCTTCCTATAGGACGGTATGGGTAGCCACGCTGTCTTCCTATAGGACGGTATGGGTAGCCACGCTGTCTTCCTATAGGACGGTATGGGTAGCCACGCTGTCCTCCTATAGGACGGTATGGGTAGCCACGCTGTCCTCCTATAGGACGGTATGGGTAGTCACGCTGTCCTCCTATAGGACGGTATGGGTAGCCACGCTGTCTTCCTATAGGACGGTATGGGTAGCCACGCTGTCTTCCTATAGGACGGTATGGGTAGCCACGCTGTCTTCCTATAGGACGGTATGGGTAGCCACGCTGTCTTCCTATAGGACGGTATGGGTAGCCACGCTGTCTTCCTATAGGACGGTATGGGTAGCCACGCTGTCTTCCTATAGGACGGTATGGGTAGCCACGCTGTCTTCCTATAGGACGGTATGGGTAGCCACGCTGTCTTCCTATAGGACGGTATGGGTAGCCCCGCTGTCCTCCTATAGGACGGTATGGGTAGCCACGCTGTCCTCCTATAGGACGGTATGGGTAGCCACGCTGTCCTCCTATAGGACGGTATGGGTAGCCACGCTGTCCTCTTATAGGACGGTATGGGTAGCCACGCTGTCCTCTTATAGGACGGTATGGGTAGCCACGCTGTCCTCTTATAGGACGGTATGGGTAGCCACGCTGTCCTCCTATAGGACGGTATGGGTAGTCACGCTGTCCTCCTATAGGACGGTATGGGTAGCCACGCTGTCTTCCTATAGGACGGTATGGGTAGTCACGCTGTCTTCCTGAATTCCTGAATTTGTCCAATAGAAACTCTTGTTTTCATTGCAAAAATGTTTTTCTACAGTGTTTTGATTAATGAATACACCCCCAGATGTTACCAGCCAGCTCTGTTCACTTCTAGAGACCTGAACCACGCTGGAAAGGGTGATGTAGAAAGACTATATCCGAGCCAGTGCAGTGCAGTTTGGGTCGGCAAGATGGTGTGAATAAGGTACCAGTTTTAGAGCATTGAACAGAGGAAAGCTAAAGAAAAGTGATCTTATCACCGACGCTGCTACTCTGTTACACTGTTATATTCTCACTATTTTATATGCTGTATGTCAAGTCACAAATTGGTTTGACAAGGGTGTTTGACATATATTACAATGAAGTCAATAGATTTTATTTTTTTGTTTCTATAAAATGCATTATAGATCATCTGTGCCTGCGGGTTATTTTATGTTCTGAAGTTTCTGGGATTATGTGCAGTATTTTTCTCCGTACTGCCGTTTTGTATGATGCTGGATCAAAAGTATTTAATATAAAATCTGTTTTATCTTAACATCTGTATGTAATGATCGTTTGTACGGATTTCTCTCTGAATGTGTGTGTGAATATGTATTAAAGAAACTTGTCTGTAAGAGGTGTAGTTTGTTTTCTGGCCACAGGAGGGCGATGTACTCCTGTCTCTACTACCAATCATGATGCGGTCCCATTTTCTACCTTCAAATAATATGCCCGTGTGTCATGCATTAGATTGGTGCAAGCATGGCTGGTCTGGCTGTAATATCAGTGATTATATATTTATTTATTTTTTGTCAAATGTCCACTTGCCAACACACCACTCACTAACACGTGTGTGTGTGTGTGTGTGTGTGTGTGTGTGGTGAATGATTGTCCAGGGTGAGTACAGTTCTACTTTGGAATAGTAGATTATTGCCCTGGGGAAAAGACACATGCGTTCTTATGAAATTGAAAAATTCAATTTATTTTTTTTATTTAATAGCAAAGAACAGAACATCTGTACAGGGTAACATTCCTCGCCCTGTCATGGGCCTATAAGAACACAACAGGGTAACATTCCTCGCCCTGTCATGGGCCTATAAGAACACAACAGGGTAACATTCCTCGCCCTGTCATGGGCCTATAAGAACACAACAGGGTAACATTCCTCGCCCTGTCATGGGCCTATAAGAACACAACAGGGTAACATTCCTCGCCCTGTCATGGGCCTATAAGAACACAACAGGGTAACATTCCTCGCCCTGTCATTGGCCTATAAGAACACAACAGGGTAACATTCCTCACCCTGTCATGGGCCTATAAGAACACAACAGGGTAACATTCCTCACCCTGTCATGGGCCTATAAGAACACAACAGGGTAACATTCCTCACCCTGTCATGGGCCTATAAGAACACAACAGGGTAACATTCCTCACAACAGCAGAGATTATGCCTCAATCTGTCATATCAAATCTGGCCCTGACACCGGACAGGACAACGTTCCTACAGACGCATGCGTTCACTACCGAACACGGCAACAAGACCACGCCCCCTTTTTTTAAACAATAAGACGGCCTCCCATCTCCCGTCAACTCAACATCCCTTGCACCTTGGTGACATATTTCTACACTGTGTTTCATGTTAACACAGTAGTCTGCAAGGGAAGGTAACAGTGTAGAAACGGTGGTACGGTAAGAGACGTTTTTAATCATTGTAAAAGAATAACGTGTACTAAGACACACTCCCTGAACAGCTGTTTATACAAAGGCCCGTTTCCTCGCATCACAAAACACACACATGCTTTGTTCACTTGCTAGTTGGAACCAAGGAACTGGCATGTTCTAACTGGTTGGAGTTATACGCCTTCAAACCAATTAGCAAGTTTGCCATTTCAGAATATCCTAGGCCATGATACACACACGCGCACACACAACCACACACAGACAGACACATGGATAGAGACACACACAACCACAGACACATGGATAGAGACACACAGACACACACAGACACATGGATAGAGACACACACAACCACAGACACATGGATAGAGACACACAGACACACACAGACACATGGATAGAGACACAGACACACACACAACCACAGACAGAAACACACACACAGACACATGGATAGAGACACAGACACACACACACACAACCACAGACAGAAACACACACAACCACAGACAGACACATGGATAGAGACACAGACACACACACACACAGACACATGGATAGAGACACAGACACACACACAACCACAGACAGAAACACACACAACCACAGACAGAAACACACACAACCACAGACAGAAACACACACAACCACACACAGACACATGGATAGAGACACAGACACACACACACACAGACACATGGATAGAGACACAGACACACACACACACAACCACAGACAGAAACACACACAACCACAGACAGACACATGGATAGAGACACAGACACACACACACACAACCACAGACAGAAACACACACAACCACAGACAGACACATGGATAGAGACACAGACACACACACACACAGACACATGGATAGAGACACAGACACACACACACACAACCACAGACAGAAACACACACAACCACAGACAGACACATGGATAGAGACACAGACACACACACACACAACCACAGACAGAAACACACACAACCACAGACAGACACATGGATAGAGACACACACACACACAGACACATGGATAGAGACACAGACACACGGCTCTGCGTTTGTAAAGTCCAAATGCAGCAGTCTTTCAATATCAAATTATTTCTGGTTCATTAATTACATTACCGTAATAATAAAAAAAATGTTTTTTTAGCAACAACAAAAAAATTGTGAAGCAAGAATTTTCCTAGGACTGTCTTGAGTGTGAAGGGGAAAACTACAGTAGCTGTTATTGGCAGAGAGGTTTGGAACTCTCTCTTGTTATTGGTCTGTTAACCAATTTACCGCATGGTGATGTCACCATGGAGAGCCAAAACTCCCGCCAAAACAAACCTGCTGATTTGGGTCATAACACTGATAAAACATATTCACACTTTTACAGTGTTTGTGTTCGTTTCATCAACTGTTATTCTATATGATACAAAACACAGGGAAAACTGATTTTTTTTGACACCACTGGGCCTCTTAAAGGAAGTAGGGCCCTATAAAATCTGCCTTGCAGATGGAATCACGGAATCCAGACATTTTAAAATGTCATTCAACAATAATCAACCATTTCTTGAATTTATTTTATTTGCTCAAGTTAATAAGGATCGGCGTTCCGTCAACGGGACAGTTGTGAAATCATTCAGCGCGTTATATCAAGATCGCAGATTTTAGAGGAACAACAAAGGTCGAAACATGTCTTATATCGGCTGAAAACTGAAATTCTTGTTAATCTAACTGCACTGTCCAATTCACAGTAGCTATTACTGTGGATAAAATGCCAAGCTATTGTTTAAGAGCTCCAACAAAACACGTTTTTTCAACGTCATAGGTTTGATAAATTCACAGCTGAAGGTGAAATGTGGACTTACATTCTGAAATCTTGCTCTGATTTATCATCCAAAGGGTCCCAGAGATTTTACATGAACATGAAGTGTCATTGTCTTAGATCAAATCCTTTTTCATATCCTAAAAAGGTCCATATACCACGCACAATCGATCTTTTTTGGGGGTATTTCCACTCGTTCTTTTTGTATTTTCTTCAACCAGATCTATTGTTTTATATTCTCCTACATTCAATTTACATTTCCACAAACTTCAAAGTGTTTCCTTTCAAATGGTATCAAGAATATGCATATCCTTGCTTCAGGTCCTGAGCTACAGACAGAGTTGGGTATGTTGTTTTAGGTGAATTTCTTTTTAAAGGGGGCTGTCCCTAAGAAGATTTAAAATATATGACATTAACAAAGTGCATCAATGATTGGTATTTTCCCGCAATTATCTGAAAGGGCACAGGAAAGCCCCTGTGTGTGTTGT
>NC_034180.2:50780642-50818142 GCF_002021735.2 Oncorhynchus kisutch | reverse complement strand
CCTGGCGCAGTTGATACACCTTCCCACTAACGAGATGGACAACCTGGAGCAGGTGATACACCTTCCCACTAATGAGATGGATAACCTGGTGCAGTTGATACACCTTCCCACTAACGAGATGGATAACCTGGCACAGGTGATACACCTTCCCACTAATGAGATGGACAATCCGGCACAGGTGATACACCTTCCCACTAACGAGATGGATAACCTGGCGCAGTTGATACACCTTCCCACTAACGAGATGGATAACCTGGCACAGGTGATACACCTTCCCACTAATGAGATGGACAAGCCGGCCCAGGTGTAACACCTTCTTACTGACGAAGTGACACCAATTGGTCCGCCCTACGTGATAACGCTCTACCTCAAAATATAAATGGAAAAACCTGTAACACTGGAGTACAGAGCCAAAACAATACTTTGGGAGCTCACTGTAAACACAGACTGACCCACCCAATGTAACTCATGATGACCAGGCGCAGTAGAATGGTGGGACTTCTCATGTGTCCGCAGTGGGAAAGTGTGTTTCCCTCCTGGGTCTGCGTGTCTGCCTTTGGTATGTGTGTGCCAGTCTCCAGTGTGTCTGTGTCCCGGGGGACTTGTTGCAGGTCCTTCCCCTCTGTCTCCAACAGCTGTGACAGAAACACACACAGACCTGAGTCGCGTCTAGGAACACTGATATAGTACAGACATACATCTGTGTGTGTGTGTGTGTGTGTGTGTGTGTGTGTACCAGGTCTAGACAGCGTTTGTCCTCAGGACTGTGTCTCCTGTACTCCTCCAGAGTGTCCAGCCTCTTCTTCAGGAGCAACCAGTGAGGAGACTCAGGAATGGAGCTGAGAAGGGGGAGATTCATGGCTGAGAGGGGGGAGATTCATGGCTGAGAGGGGGGAGATTCATGGCTGAGAAGGGGGAGATTCACTGCTGAGAGGGGGAGATTCATGGCTGAGAGGGGGGAGATTCATGGCTGAGAGGGGGAGATTCATGGCTGAGAGGGGGAAGATTCATGGCTGAGAAGGGGAGATTCATGGCTGAGAGGGGGGAGATTCATGGCTGAGAGGGGGAGATTCATGGCTGAGAGGGGGAGATTCATGGCTGAGAAGGGGAGATTCATGGCTGAGAGGGGGGAGATTCATGGCTGAGAGGGGGAGATTCATGGCTGAGAGGGGGGAGTTTCATGGCTGAGAAGGGGAGATTCATGGCTGAGAGGGGGGAGATTCATGGCTGAGAGGGGGAGATTCATGGCTGAGAGGGGGAGATTCATGGCTGAGAAGGGGAGATTCATGGCTGAGAGGGGTGAGATTCATGGCTGAGAAGGGGAGATTCATGGCTGAGAGGGGGGAGATTCATGGCTGAGAGGGGGAGATTCATGGCTGAGAAGGGGAGATTCATGGCTGAGAGGGGGGAGATTCATGGCTGAGAGGGGGAGATTCATGGCTGAGAGGGGGGAGATTCATGGCATTTCAGTACAGGTTCACTCACACTCTCTCACCTGGTTTCAGGGGAGACTTAGGGTTGTGTGTGTTACTCACTAGTAGAGAGGCAGACAGAGGATCTGTGGTACGGCCAGAGCCAGGTGTAGCTGTGTCCAGGTGTGTGTTACTCACTAGTAGAGAGGCAGACAGAGGATCTGTGGTATGGCCAGAGCCAGGTGTAGCTGTGTCCAGGTGTGTGTTACTCACTAGTAGAGAGGCAGACAGAGGATCTGTGGTATGGCCAGAGCCAGGTGTAGCTGTGTCCAGGTGTGTGTTACTCACTAGTAGAGAGGCAGACAGAGGATCTGTGGTATGGCCAGAGCCAGGTGTAGCTGTGTCCAGGTGTGTGTAAGGTACGCCAGCGGTGCCAACGCCATCATACCCAGGCTGAAGGAGAAGGACAGGAGGGCCGGGGGCCAAATACGATACCTGGGAAGACTCCATTCCACACCTACACACACACACACATACACACAAACACACACACACACACATACATACATACACACAGTGAAATCCATGCCCACAGCCACATGGCACGATGCACACACACACACGCACACACACACACACACACAGTTACGGTAGAGTAGATGTGTTACCCAGGCTGAAGCTGCAGATATTGATACAGCAGCAGGAGACCCCGGCCAGGCAGCGCAGGGTGAGGAAGAGGATGGCGTGAGGAAGGACTGCCGGCAGCACAGCAGTCACAGCGTGGACACACACACACACCAGCAGTACCACTCGCTTACCATACCTAGTCACACACAGACACACACGACATCCATGTGTTACAGTGCATCATTTACTGTGTGTGTGTGTGTGTGTGTGTGTGTGTGTGTGTGTGTGTGTGTGTGTGTGTGTGTGTGTGTGTGTGTGTGTGTGTGTGTGTGTGTGTGTGTGTGTGTGTGTGTGTGTGTGTGAGTGTGAGTGTGTGTGAGTATATACTACCATTCAATGTCCTTGTTTTTGAAAGAAAAGCCAATTTTTTTGGTCCATTAAAATAACATCAGATTGATCAGAAATACAGTGTAGACATTGTTAATGTTGTAAATGACTATTGTAGCTGGAAACGGCTGATTTTTAATGGAATATCTACATAGGTGTACAGAGGCCCATTATCAGCAACCATCACTGCTGTGTTCCAATGGCACTTTGTGTTAGCTAATCCAAGTTTATCAGTTTAAAAGGCAAATGAATCATTAGAAAACTATTTTGCTGATTAAATAAGCAATAAAACTGTCCTTCTTTAGACTCGTTGAGTATCTGGAGCATCAGCATTTGTGGGTTCGATTACAGGCACAAAATGGCCAGAAATAAAGACCCTTCTTCTGTATCTCGTCAGTCTATTGTTGTTCTGAGATATGAAGGCTATTCCATGCGAGAAACTGCCAAAAACTGAAGATCTCGTACAACGCTGTGTACTAGTACTCCCTTTACAGAACAGTGCATACTGGCTCTAACCAGAATAGAAAGAGGAGTGGGAGACCCCGGTGCACAACTGAGCAAGAGGACAAGTACGTTAGAGTGTCTAGTTTGAGAAACAGACACCTCACAAGTCCTCAACTGGCAGCTTCATTAAATATTACTCGCAAAACACCCGTCTCAACATCAACAGTGAAGAGGCGACTCCGGGATGCTGGCCTTCTATGCAGAGTTGCAAAGAAAAAGCCATAACTCAGACTGGCCAATGGAAAGAAAAGATTAAGATGGGCAAAAGAACATAGACACTGGACAGAGGAACTCTGCCTAGAAGGCAGAAGTTGCCTCTTCACTGTTGACGTTGAGACTGGTGTTTTGTGGGTGTGAGACCCTGTGGCTTGTAGGCCTCTCCAGGTCTTGCACCCACTTTGAAATTTGGTTGAGGATCGGTGATGATCTGAGGTTGTATGAATCAAGCCAAGTACAAGCTTTGTCCTGGAAGAAAACTTGCTTCCTTCTGCTCTGACAATGTTCCCCAACTCCGAGGATTGTTTTTTTTCCAGCAGGACAATGCTCCCATGCCACACAGCCAGGTCAATCATGGTGTCGATGGAGGACCACCAGATCAAGACCCTGTCATGGCCAGCCCAACCTCCAGACCTGAACCCCATTGAACCCGACTTCAACTGTATATATACACTGTGTGTGTGTGTATATGTACTGTGTGTGTGTGTATGTACAGTGTGTGTATGTCACCTGTCAGAGAGAGATCCTCCAAAGAGAGATCCCAGCAGAAGGCCAGCCATGTACATGGTCTGACTGTACGACAACACCATTGGATCCAAACACACTTTGCCCTGTAACACAAACGCACACGCACGCACGCACAGATGTTTGTGCTAGATAATGTTCTAGTAATCTAGTTGCAACACGAAAATATTTATTGCCACACACACCTGATAATGAAATGTGTTGTTTTACAAGTTCAGCCATAGCAGTACTCAGGGTCAGCCATAGCAGTACTCAGGGTCAGCCATAGCAGTACTCAGGGTCAGCCATAGTAGTACTCAGGGTCAGCCATAGTAGTACTCAGGGTCAGCCATAGTAGTACTCAGGGTCAGCCATAGTAGTACTCAGGTTCAGCCATAGTAGTACTCAGGTTCAGCCATAGTAGTACTCAGGGTTAGCCATAGTAGTACTCAGGTTCAGTCATAGTAGTACTCAGGGTTAGCCATAGTAGTACTCAGGTTCAACCATAGTAGTACTCAGGTTCAGTCATAGTAGTACTCAGGTTCAACCATAGTAGTACTCAGGGTCAGCCATAGTAGTACTCAGGTTCAACCATAGTAGTACTCAGGTTCAACCATAGTAGTACTCAGGTTCAACCATAGTAGTACTCAGGTTCAGTCATAGTAGTACTCAGGTTCAACCATAGTAGTACTCAGGGTCAGCCATAGTAGTACTCAGGTTCAACCATAGTAGTACTCAGGTTCAACCATAGTAGTACTCAGGTTCAACCATAGTAGTACTCAGGGTCAGCCATAGTAGTACTCAGGGTCAGCCATAGTAATACGGCACACTGGAGCAAATTAGGGTTAAGATTTGCATGGTTCTGATATCGGTTCCGACTGACATTTTAGCTTATAAATTGATCTGTGGACACTGTTGATCGAAATGGCATGAATTGAGCGGTAGCCCTGATAGTCATGGGAGCCCTGATAGACCTGGTAGCCCTGGTAGCAAGTTAGCCCTGGGAGCCAAGTTAGCCAAGGTGGCAATGGGAGCCAAGGTAGCAATGGTAGCTATGGTATCCCTCTGAGCCATGGTAGCCCTGGGAACCAAGGTATCCCTGGGAGCCGAGGTTGGCCTGTTAGCCATGGTTACCAAAGTTAAATCTAGACTTGGTTTCCTCTATCGTAATCGCTCCTCTTTCACCCCGGCTGACAAACTAACCCTGATTCAGATGACCATCCTACCCATGCTAGATAATTTTATTTTTCACCTTTATTTAACCAGGTAGGCCAGTTGAGAACAAGTTCTCATTTGCAACTGCGACCTGGCCAAGATAAAGCAAAGCAGTGTGACACAGACAACAACACAGAGTTACACATGGAGTAAACAATAAACAAGCCAATAACACAATAAACAAATCAATGACACAGTAGAAAAAGAAGGTCTATATACAGTGTGTGCAAAAGGCATGAGGAGGTAGGCAATAAATAGGCCATAGGAGCAAATAATTACAATGTAGCAGATTAACACTGGAGTGATACATGAGCAGATGATGATGTGCAAGTAGAGATACTGGTGTGCAAAAGAGCAGAAAAGTAAATAAAATAAAAACAGTATGGGGATGAGGTAGGAAGATTGGGTGGGCTATTTACAGATGGACTATGTACAGCTGCAGCGATCGGTTAACTGCTCAGATAGTTGATGTTTAAAGTTGGTGAGAGAAATAAAAGTCTCCAACTTCAGCGATTTTTGTAATTCGTTCCAGTCACTGGCAGCAGAGAACTGTAAGGAAAGGCGGCCAAATGAGGTGTTGGCTTTGGGGATGATCAGTGAGATACACCTGCTGGAGTACGTGCTACGGGTGGGTGTTGCCATTGTGACCAGTGAACTAAGATAAGGCAGAGCTTTACCTAGCATGGACTTGTAGATGACCTGGAGCCAGTGGGTCTGGCGACGAATATGTAGCGAGGGCCAGCCGACTAGAGCATACAGGTCACAGTGGTGGGTGGTATAAGGTGCTTTAGTGACAAAACGGATGGCACTGTGATAGACTGCATCCAGTTTGCTGAGTAGAGTGTTTGAAGCTATTTTGTAGATGACATCGCCGAAGTCGAGGATCGGTAGGATAGTCAGTTTTACTAGGGTAAGTTTGGCGGCGTGAGTGAAGGAGGCTTTGTTTTCAAAATAGAAAGATGATTCTAGATTTGATTTTTGATTGGAGATGTTTGTTATGAGTCTGGAAGGAGAGTTTACAGTCTAGCCAGACACCTAGGTACTTATAGATGTCCACATATTCTAGGTCGTGTTGTCTCTCTTGTTGTGATGTGTGTTTTGTCCTATATTTTTATTTAATTTTTTGGTATTTTATTCCCAGGCCCCGTCCCTGCATGTGTCCTTTTGCCTTTTGGTAGGCCGTCATTGTAAATAAGATGTTGTTCTTAACTGACTTGCCTAGTTAAATACAGTTTAAATAAATACACTCATAAATCCACGATTTTATCTCTTCTGTGTGACGTTGGTGTGAAACCTGACACCACTTGAATCTGGGATGTCCCTCCTACCATTTCATCCACTCTTCCAACTGTCTATCAACTCCTGGCTAAACCCTACATTACAATGAACACGAAACACAAACAACGCACCGAAATGACAACAGAGTCAATAACACCTGAGGAAAGAACCAATGGGAGTGACAGATATAGGGAAGATAATCAAGGAGGTGATGGAGTCCAGGTGAGTGTCATGAGGCACAGGTGAGCGAGACGATGGTGACAGGTGTGCGGGATAATCAGCAGCCTGATGACCTAGAGGCTGAAGAGGGAGTATACGTGACAAACAGTCCATTTATATTTTCCAACGGGGCTATACATTTGGGAGAGGTGTTTTTCTCGCCTGAGTATCCTCGTTTCACTGCCAGAAATAAAATTAAACCATCTAGTGTTCAGTGAAATAACAACACAATGTCAAATACAGGTAGCCTCTTCAAATAATGAACATCCAATCACATTAACCGTTACTCTCTCGTGGGAATTCCACTAACGGTCCGTATGAAGCCAAACGGAGCTGCTGCTCATGTTGGTATCTGTACTGATGGCGCAAAAGCCATGACAGTGAGACATAGTGGAGTGGTAACGCGCGTGCAAGCAGTTGCTCCCGACACCACTTGGGTCCACTGCAGCAGTCACCGAGAGGCTCTTGCTGCCAAGGGAATGCCTGACAGCTTGAAAGACGTTTTGGACACTACAGTGAAAATGGTTAACTTTGTTCAAAAAGCAAGGCCCCTGAAATCCTGTGTATTTTCTGCCTTATACGACGAGCTTAAAGTTTTCTTTACTGACCATAATTTTCACTTGTCTGACCGCTTGCATGATGCCGAGTTTCTCACACGACTGGAAGATAGGGGTGATGTTTTTTCTCACCTGAATGATTTGAATCTAGGATTACAGAGACTCTGCACAACTATATTCAATGTACGGGACAAAATTGAGGCTATGATTAAGAAGTTGGAGCTCTTCTCTGTCTGTATTAACAAGGACAACACCAAGGTCTTTCCATCATTGTATGATTTTTTGTGTGCAAATGAACTCAAGCTTATGGATAATGTCAAATGTGATATAGTGAAGCACCTGAGGGAGTTGGGTGCGCAATTACGCAGGTACTTTCCCGAAAGGGAAACACGAACAACTGGATTCGTTATCCCTTTTGCAGCCAATGCAAATAGTCTGGGAAGCCATTTGACTAGATGTTCAGGAGTCTTATGGCTTGGGGGTAGAAGCTGTTTAGAAGCCTCTTGGTCCTAGACTTGGCACTCCGGTACCGCTTTCCGTGCGGTAGCAGAGAGAACAGTCTATGACTAGGGTGGCTGGAGTCTGACAATTTAGGGCCGTCCTCAGACACAGCCTGGTATAGAAGTACTGGATGGCAGGAAGCTTGGCCCCAGTGATGTACTGGGCCGTATGCACTACCCTCTGTAGTTCCATGCGGTCAGAGGCCGAGCAGTTGCCATACCAGGCAGTGAAGCAACCCATCAGGATGCTCTCGATGGTACAGCTGTAGAACCTTTTGAGGATCTGAGGACCCAAGTCAAATCTTTTCAGTCGCCTGAGGGGGAATAGGTTTTGTCGTGCCGGCTCCACGACGGTCTTGGTGTGCATAGACCATGTTAGTTTGTTGGTGTTGTGGACACCTCTCAACCTGCTCCACTCCCCGTCGATGAGAATGGGGAAGTGCTTTGTCCTCTTTTTCCTGTAGTCCACAAACATCTAATTTGTCTTGATCACATTGATGGAGAGGTTATTTACCTGGCACCACACGGCCAGGTCTCTGACCTCCTCCCTATAGGCTGTCTCGTCATTGTCGGTGATCAGGCCTACCACTGTTGTCATTGGCAAACTTAGTGATGGTGTTGGAGTCGTGCCTGGCCGTGCAGTCGTGAGTGAACAGGGAGTGCAAGAGGGGATTGAGCACACACCTCTGAGGGGCCCCTGTGTTGAGGATCAGCGTGGCGGATGTGCTGTTACCTACCCTTACCACCTGGGGGCGGCCCGTCAGGAAGTCCAGGATCTAGTTACAGAGGGAATAAGCTTTGAGGGTGCTATGGTGTTGAACGCTGAGCTGTAGTCAATAGATAGCATTCTCACATATGTGTTCCTTTTGTCCAGTTGTGAAAGGACAGTGTGGAGTGCAAAAGAGATTGCATCAACTGTGGGTCTGTTGGGGCGGAATGCAAATTGGATTGGGTCTAAGGTTTCTGGGATAATGGTGTTGATGTGAGCCATGACCAGCCTTTAAAAGCACTTCATGGCTACAGACGTGAGTGATACTGGTCGGTAGTCATTTAGGCAGGTTACCTTAGTGTTCTTGGGCACAGGCTCTATGGTGGTCTCCTTAAAACATGTTGGTATTACAGACTTGGACACGGAGAGGTTGAAAATGTCAGTGAAGACACTTGCCAGTTGATCAGCGCATACTCACAGTACACATCCTGGCAATCCATCTGGCCCTGTGGCCTTGTGAATGTTGACCTGTATAAAGGTCTTACTCAAATCGGCTAAGGAGAGCATGATCACACAGTCTTCCAGAACAGTTGGTGCTCTCATGCATGTTTCAGTGTTATTTGCCTCAAAGCGAGCATATAAGTAGTTTAGCTCATCTGGTAGACTCGTGTCACTGGGCAGCTCTCGGCTGTGCTTCCCTTTGTAGTAATGGTTTGCAAGCCCTGCCACATCCGATGAGAGTCAGAGCTGGTGTAGTATGATTCGATCTTAGTCCTGTATTGACCCTTTGCCTGTTTGATGGTTCGTCGGAGGGCATAGTGTGATTTCTTATAAGCTTCCCGGGTTAGAGTCCCGCTCCTTGAAAGCAGCAGCTCTAGCATTTAGCTCAGTGCGGATGTTGCCTGTAATCCATGACTTCTGGTTGGGGTATGTACTGTCACTGTGGGGATGATGTCATCGATGCACTTATTGATGAAGTCAATGACTGATGTGATGTAATCCTCAATGCCATCGGAGGAATCCTGGAACATATTCCAGTCTGTGCAAAACAGTCCTGTAGCTTAGCATCTGCTTCATCTGATCACTTTTTTATTGATCTCGTCACTGGTGCTTCCTGCTTTAATTCTTGCTTGTAAGCAGGAATCAGGAGGATAGAATTATGGTCATATTTACCAAATGGAGGGCGAGGGAGAGCTTTGTACGTACTCTGTGTGTGGAGTTAAGGTGGTCCAGAGGTTTTTTTTCTCCTCTGGTTGAACATTTAACATGCTGATAGAAATTTGATAAACTAGATTTAAGTGTCCTGCATTAAAGTCCCCGGCTACTATAAGCTACTATAAGCTACTATAAGCTACTATAAGCTACTATAAGCTACTATAAGCGCCGCCTCTGGATGATGATTTCCTGTTTCCTGCTTTTGCTTTTATTCTCCTACATTCTTTTCACATTTCCACAAACTTCAAAGTGTTTCCTTTCAAATGATACCGATAATATGCATATCCTTGCTTCAGGGGCTGAGCAACAGGCAGTTGGATTTGGGTATGTCATTTCAGGCAAATATTTTGAAAAAAAAAGGGATAGATCCTGAGCAAATTGTTATTTACAATGATGGCCTACCGGGGAACTGTGGGTTAACTGCCTTGTTCAGGGGCAGAACGACAGATTTTTACTTTGTCAGCTCGGGAATTCAATCCAGCAACCTTTTGGTTACTGTTCCAACGCTCTAACCACTAGGCTACCTACCACATCTCAGTACCCCAAACATACAATGATCTGTTAGGTCCCCCAGTCGAGCAGTGCATTTCAAACACGGATTCAACCACACAAAGCAGGGAAATTTTCCAACGTCTCACAAAGAAGGGCACCTATTTGTAGATAAAAAAAGCAGACATTGAATATCCCTTTGAGCACGAAGTTATTAATTACACTTAGGATGGTGTATCAATGCACCCAGTCACTACAAAGATACAGGCGTCATTCCTAACTCAGTTGCCAGAGAAGAAGGAAACACTCAAGGACTTCACCATGAGGCCAATGGTGATTTAAAACAGTTACAGTGTTTATTGGCTGGTGTTGGAAAAAAACTGAGGAGGGATGAACAGTAGTAACTTCACAATACTAACCTAATTGACAGTGAAAAGAAGGAAGCCTGTACAGAATAAAAATATTCCAAAACATGCATCCTGTTTGCAACAAGGCACTAAAGTATTACTGCAAAAAATGTGGCAAAGCAATTCACTTTATGTCCTGAATACAAAGTATTATGTTTAGGGGAGTACCACTCAGACTTCATCATGTAATGGTTTTTTTTGTAATCGTTAAAGACTGGTGAGTTTTTCATAATAAAAAAAAAGTATAGAGCAAAGCACAGGCAAAATTCTAAAAGAAAACATGGTTCAGTCTGCTGTCCAACAGACACTGGGAGATGAATTCACCTTTCAGCAGGAGAATAACCTAAAACAACAGCTCAAATCTATACTGGAGTTGCTTCTTAAGGCTAGGGGGCAGTATTCAGAAGTTCGGATGACTGATGTGCCAAAAGTAAACTGCCTGTTACTCAGGCCCAGAAGCTAGGATATGCATATCATTGGTAGCATTGGTCAGAAATCACTCTGAATAATGTCTGTAAGTATAACAGAACTGATATGGCAGGTGAAAACCCGGGGAGAATCCATCCAGATTATTGTTTTAGGTCACAGTCCATTCAAATGCTTGTCTATGGTATATTCAAAGGAATTCCTCCCAGATTGCAGTTCCTATTGCTTCTACTAGATGTCAACAGTTAAAAAGGGTTTCAGGCTTGTTTGTTGAAAAATGAATTAGTAGTTGTAGTTTTTCAAGGTGGCTCTCATTTGGACTGTAGTCTTGTGGCGCTCGTGGATGAGGGCGTGCACCTCGTTATTTATATCTGGTATTGAACATGCTAGATTCCGTCTTAAATGTTATCATTTATTTACATATTAGGGTCCCTGAGGATTGATTAGAAACATTGTTTGACTTGTTTGGACAAAGTTTATTGGTAACTTTTCAGATTCCTTTGTTTGTATGTTGAACGTGTGGAATGGGTTGGATTACTGAATCAAACACCCCAAATAAACTGACTTTTGGGGGATTTATTAAAGGACTTTATTGAACAAAACAAACATTTGTTGTGTAGCTGGGACCCTTGGGATTGCAAACAGAGAAAGATCTTCAAAAGGTAAGTGATTTATTTTATCGCTATTTCTGATTTTTGTGACGCCTCTGCTGGTTTGGAAGATGTTTTCAATGCTGGTGTAGGCGATGCGCTGTCCTCAGATAATCACATGCTATGCTTTCGCCGTAAAGCCTTTTTGAAATCTGACAAAGCGGCTGGATTAACAAGAAGTTAAGCTTTTAAACGATGTATAACACTTGTATTTCCATGAATGTTTAATATTACGATTTTTGTATTTTGAATTTCGCGCTCTCCAATTTCATCAGATGTTGTCAAGGTGGGTCACTAGCGTCCCACCTAGCCCAAAGAGGGTATTACAAATAAAACAGTGAATGTTCCTGAGTGACCAAGTTACAAGACCTAGAAATGGTTGTCTAGCGATGCTCAACATCCAATTTGAAAGAGCTTGTAGAATTTTGAAAAGAATAATGGACAAATGTTACACAATCCCGGTGTGGAAATCTCTTAGATACTTACCCAGAAAGACTCACAGCTGTAATTGCTGCCAAAAGTGACTCAGGTGTGTGAATACTTATGTAAATGAGATATTGCTCTATTTAATTTTCAATACATTTGCAAACATTTCTAAAAACTTGTTTTCACTTTTTCACCATGGGGTTTTGTGTGTAGATGGGTGAGAAAATCCAGTCAAGGTGTATCAATACCTTTTGCCGGCACTGTAGCTGCTGTGATTGGCTGGTGTCTTGGGGGTGGCACACAGTCTGGGAAACAGTATGCTAACATTCTAACTTATAAAACTGATAATGAGCTCCAAATGTAACAGTATAACTTTAGACCGTCCCCTCGCCCATACCCAGGCGCGAACCTGGGACCCTCTGCACACGTCAACAACAGTCACCCTCGAAGCATCGTTACCCATCGCTCCACAAAAGCTGTGGCCCTCGCAGAGCAAAGGGGAACTACTACTTCAAGGTCTCAGAGCAAGTGATGTCACCGATTGAAACGCTATTTAGCGCGCACCACCGCTAACTAAGCTAGCCGTTTCACATCCGTTACACAAACACAAATGAAAGCATGACGGTAGCGTGAAACGTACCATCTCTTAGCTTAGCAATCAGTGAAAAGGTATGTTCTTATCCACCATGGGCTCCTATTTATAGACTTTATCTCTTGATCTCGACAAAACAACTTTGTTATGTTGATTATAATCATGAGATAATCAAGGGCGGGGGAAAAAAAATCATTCTCTTCATATGTCCTCTTCATATGTTCTCTCTGGACCAGATCCAGCTGCTATCGCATTGGTGTCAATGGGAGACACTACTGGTTAAGTAGATCGGTCTGGAACGGAGGATTATTTTCTATTGTAAAAGGCCTGAGTGAAGCCCATGCATACCCCACAAGACATGCCACAAGAGGTCTCTTCACAGTCCCCAAGTCCAGAACAGACATTGGGAGGCACACTGAGTACTACATAGAGCCTACATGGAACTCTATTCCACATCAGGTAGCTGATCCTTATGGAACAGCGGGGACTGTGAAGAGACACACACAGGCACAGACACACATACACATTACATGTTTACTCACATTATCTCTATCCGTGTCGTTCCCCCGCGTGATCTCATCCTGTGTCGGTAACAATACCGATATAAGTGACACGTTCATCTCACGCACCTCCCCGGGAGTGCGGTTCTGTTTGCGCTCACTACTAGAAGAGACTTCATCTCCTCCGGTTCGACTCTTGGTCGGTAACTGACTGGGGACGTTAGCGCACGAGGAGGCTGCTCTGCTGACAGTGAAGACATCGAGGAAGAAAAGAAACGCTGTGAAGAAGAATATGAGAGCGAGCCGCAAGTACACCGCCAGCTGCAATGGAGCCATGGGACTCCTCTATATCACGCTCTCTCTCTCAGCTCAGTGCCTATCTCACCAGACAGCGGAGCTGAAGGGACTGTTACACCCGTAAAGTCCTGGAACTCCCGTCAAGTCTTGTTAGCGCAATAAGTACTGTAAAAGCACAGTCTAATCATTACAAATCGCAACAAAGTGGTCAGGGGTGAATAAATACCTAACCCACAGTCCTCTGCATTAGACTTCCTCCCCATTGCCTAGGGGTCAAGTTGACCTGAACCTAGAAATTCTATAGAACTACTTTACCACTTCTCTCCCCCCTCTTTTCTCCCCATTCCTTCTCTCTCTCCCCTCTCTCTCTTTTCTCCCGATTCCTTCTCTCCCCTCTCTCTCTTTTCTCCCCATTCCTTCTCTCTCCCCTCTCTCTCTTTTCTCCCCATTCCTTCTCTCCCCTCTCTCTCTTTTCTCCCCATTCCTTCTCTCCCCTCTCTCTCTTTTCTCCCCATTCCTTCTCTCTCCCCCCTCTCTCTCTTTTCTCCCAATTCCTTCTCTCTCTCCCCTCTCTCTCTTTTCTCCCGATTCCTTCTCTCCCCCCTCTCTCTTTTCTCCCCATTCCTTCTCTCTCCCCCTCTCTCTCTTTTCTCCTCATTCCTCATTCCTCATTCTTGTTAGCGCAATAAGTACTGTAAAAGCACAGTCTAATCATTACAAATCGCAACAAAGTGGTCAGGGGTGAATAAATACCTAACCCACAGTCCTCTGCATTAGACTTCCTCCCCATTGCCTAGGGGTCAAGTTGACCTGAACCTAGAAATTCTATAGAACTACTTTACCACTTCTCTCCCCCCTCTTTTCTCCCCATTCCTTCTCTCTCTCCCCTCTCTCTCTTTTCTCCCCATTCCTTCTCTCCCCCTCTCTCTCTTTTCTCCACATTCCTTCTCTCCCCCTCTCTTTCTTTTCTCCCCATTCCTTCTCTCCCCCTCTCTCTCTTTTCTCCCCATTCCTTCTCTCTCCCCCCTCTCTCTCTTTTCTCCCCATTCCTTCTCTCCCCCCTCTCTCTCTTTTCTCCCCATTCCTTCTCTCCCCTCTCTCTCTTTTCTCCCCATTCCTTCTCTCCCCTCTCTCTCTTTTCTCCCAATTCCTTCTCTCTCCCTTCTCTCTCTCTTTTCTCCCCATTCCTTCTCTCCCCCCCTCTCTCTCTTTTCTCCCCATTCCTTCTCTCTCCCCTCTCTCTCTTTTCTCCCCATTCCTTCTCTCCCCTCTCTCTCTTTTCTCCCCATTCCTTCTCTCCCCTCTCTCTCTTTTCTCCCCATTCCTTCTCTCTCCCCTCTCTCTCTTTTCTCCCCATTCCTTCTCTCCCCTCTCTCTCTTTTCTCCCCATTCCTTCTCTCCCCTCTCTCTCTTTTCTCCCCATTCCTTCTCTCTCCCCCCTCTCTCTCTTTTCTCCCAATTCCTTCTCTCCCCCTCTCTCTCTTTTCTCCCCATTCCTTCTCTCTCCCCCTCTCTCTCTTTTCTCCCCATTCCTTCTCTCCCCCCTCTTTTCTCTCCAATCATTTTCACTCCCTTTTCCTTCTCTCTCCCCCTTAGTTCTCTCCTTCCCATTCTCTTTCTCATACCCACACCAGCTACTGTTGTCCTGTCAAAGGCTCAGAACCCCTCTGTGAGAGAGCATGTCATATTTATTTTGTTACAGTTTTTCCCAATTGTTAACACACGATTGCTGAAACTACATCTCAGGTACTTAAAGCTTTAAACATAACAACTCAAAACAGTTAGCATATTTACCCCAAAACCCCACAGACATCTTGGAAAATGAAACACACCAATCAAAAATCATGTATTCCCAGCTCAAAATGAAAGTCTGCTTTCAAATGAGACACACATCAAATTAATCTAACTTAGTGACAACAGAGATCACACTAATGGGACATGTTCAAAACACTACTATCAGAACCTATTTTTCAGTGTAAAGACTAAGATGTTGTTATACTGTAAATTGTTTGTGTCAAACTCAAATAAAATTAAATGTTACGTTTTATATTTCAGCGTGCCTCATTACATTACTGTAAACACACATACAGCCAAAATACAAAACATACAGTAAATATATATTGGAATATGCAAAGGAAGACAAATTGTCCTATTTGTACTACTGTACTGTATGTTAGATCAATAAACTGTCAAAATACAGTAGTATCTAAATCATAAGTCAAGAAACAAATAATCCATTACGAAAACAAAATCAGTCATGTCTGTTGTTTTGGTCCAGCCACAGATTTTCATCAATATCACAGGCAATATATTCTGGAAGCAGTTGTCATGGAAGCAGTTGCGGACCTGAGCAGCCCAATGGGAAACTTTTGCTGCTCAGGATCACCTGGTGTCTCTCTACTCAGGATCACCTGGTGTCTCTCTGCTCAGGATCACCTGGTGTCTCTCTGCTCAGGATCACCTGGTGTCTCTCTGCTCAGGATCACCTGGTGTCTCTCTGCTCAGGATCACCTGGTGTCTCTCTGCTCAGGATCACCTGGTATCTCTCTGCTCAGGATCACCTGGTGTCTCTCTGCTCAGGATCACCTGGTGTCTCTCTGCTCAGGATCACCTGGTGTCTCTCTGCTCAGGATCACCTGGTGTCTCTCTGCTCAGGATCACCTGGTTTCTCTCTGCTCAGGATCACCTGGACCGTCTCTGCTCTGGCTGAAAAAGATGGTCATGTAAGGTGTTCAGGAGAGGGTGGCGTGGCGGTGTTGTATGGTCCAAGGGTGGCATGGTGGTGTTGTATGGTCCAAGGGTGGCATGGGGGTGTTGTATGGTCCAAGGGTGGCATGGGGGTGTTGTATGGTCCAAGGGTGGCATGGGGGTGTTGTATGGTCCAAGGGTGGCGTGGCGGTGTTGTATGGTCCAAGGGTGGCATGGGGGTGTTGTATGGTCCAAGGGTGGCATGGGGGTGTTGTATGGTCCAACGGTGGCATGGGGGTGTTGTATGGCCCCTTCTACAGGCAATGGAGGAGGCTTGTGGAGACATGGATCAGGGGTCACGCCAGGCCTGGATACGGGACTCCAGGCAATACTTCCCACGCTGCCTTCGTCAAGACAACATGGCATGTGATGTGGATGAAGTCTTGTGGCCAGACCCACAAAGAAGGTCAAATGTAGACATGTGATGTAGATGAAGTCTTGTGGCCAGACCCACAAAGAAGGTCAAATGTAGACATGTGATGTAGGTGAAGTCTTGTGGCCAGACCCACAAAGAACGTCAAATGTAGACATGTGATGTAGATGAAGTCTTGTGGCCAGACCCACAAAGAAGGTCAAATGTAGACATGTGATGTAGATGAAGTCTTGTGGCCAGACCCACAAAGAAGGTCAAATGTAGACATGTGATGTAGATGAAGTATTGTGGCCTGACCCACAAAGAAGGTCAAATGTAGACATGTGATGTAGATGAAGTCTTGTGGCCAGACCCACAAAGAAGGTCAAATGTAGACATGTGATGTAGATGAAGTCTTGTGGCCAGACCCACAAAGAAGGTCAAATGTAGACATGTGATGTAGATGAAGTCTTGTGGCCAGACCCACAAAGAAGGTCAGATGTAGACATGTGATGTAGATGAAGTCTTGTGGCCAGACCCACAAAGAAGGTCAAATGTAGACATGTGATGTAGATGAAGTCTTGTGGCCAGACCCACAAAGAAGGTCAAATGTAGACATGTGATGTAGATGAAGTCTTGTGGCCAGACCCACAAAGAAGGTCAAATGTAGACATGTGATGTAGATGAAGTATTGTGGCCAGACCCACAAAGAAGGTCAGATGTAGACATGTGATGTAGATGAAGTCTTGTGGCCAGACCCACAAAGAAGGTCAAATGTAGACATGTGATGTAGATGAAGTATTGTGGCCAGACCCACAAAGAAGGTCAAATGTAGACATGTGATGTAGATGAAGTCTTGTGGCCAGACCCACAAAGAAGGTCAAATGTAGACATGTGATGTAGATGAAGTCTTGTGGCCAGACCCACAAAGAAGGTCAGATGTAGACATGTGATGTAGATGAAGTCTTGTGGCCAGACCCACAAAGAAGGTCAAATGTAGACATGTGATGTAGATGAAGTCTTGTGGCCAGACCCACAAAGAAGGTCAAATGTAGACATGTGATGTAGATGAAGTCTTGTGGCCAGACCCACAAAGAAGGTCAAATGTAGACATGTGATGTAGATGAAGTATTGTGGCCAGACCCACAAAGAAGGTCAGATGTAGACATGTGATGTAGATGAAGTCTTGTGGCCAGACCCACAAAGAAGGTCAAATGTAGACATGTGATGTAGATGAAGTATTGTGGCCAGACCCACAAAGAAGGTCAAATGTAGACATGTGATGTAGATGAAGTCTTGTGGCCAGACCCACAAAGAAGGTCAAATGTAGACATGTGATGTAGGTGAAGTCTTGTGGCCAGACCCACAAAGAAGGTCAAATGTAGACATGTGATGTAGATGAAGTCTTGTGGCCAGACCCACAAAGAAGATCAAATGTAGACATGTGATGTAGATGAAGTCTTGTGGCCAGACCCACAAAGAAGGTCAAATGTAGACATGTGATGTAGATGAAGTCTTGTGGCCAGACCCACAAAGAAGGTCAAATGTAGACATGTGATGTAGATGAAGTCTTGTGGCCAGACCCACAAAGAAGGTCAAATGTAGACATGTGATGTAGATGAAGTCTTGTGGCCAGACCCACAAAGAAGGTCAGATGTAGACATGTGATGTAGATGAAGTCTTGTGGCCAGACCCACAAAGAAGGTCAAATGTAGACATGTGATGTAGATGAAGTCTTGTGGCCAGACCCACAAAGAAGGTCAAATGTAGACATGTGATGTAGATGAAGTCTTGTGGCCAGACCCACAAAGAAGGTCAAATGTAGACATGTGATGTAGATGAAGTCTTGTGGCCAGACCCACAAAGAAGGTCAAATGTAGACATGTGATGTAGATGAAGTCTTGTGGCCAGACCCACAAAGAAGGTCAAATGTAGACATGTGATGTAGATGAAGTCTTGTGGCCAGACCCACAAAGAAGGTCAGATGTAGACATGTGATGTAGATGAAGTCTTGTGGCCAGACCCACAAAGAAGGTCAAATGTAGACATGTGATGTAGATGAAGTCTTGTGGCCAGACCCACAAAGAAGGTCAAATGTAGACATGTGATGTAGATGAAGTCTTGTGGCCAGACCCACAAAGAAGGTCAAATGTAGACATGTGATGTAGATGAAGTCTTGTGGCCAGACCCACAAAGAAGGTCAAATGTAGACATGTGATGTAGATGAAGTCTTGTGGCCAGACCCACAAAGAAGGTCAAATGTAGACATGTGATGTAGATGAAGTCTTCTGGCCAGACCCACAAAGAAGGTCAAACACAAAGAAGGTCAAATGTAGACATGTGATGTAGATGAAGTCTTGTGGCCAGACCCACAAAGAAGGTCAAATGTAGACATGTGATGTAGATGAAGTCTTGTGGCCAGACCCACAAAGAGGGTCAAATGTAGACATGTGATGTAGATGAAGTCTTGTGGCCAGACCCACAAAGAAGGTCAAATGTAGACATGTGATGTAGATGAAGTCTTGTGGCCAGACCCACAAAGAAGGTCAAATGTAGACATGTGATGTAGATGAAGTCTTGTGGCCAGACCCACAAAGAAGGTCAAATGTAGACATGTGATGTAGATGAAGTCTTGTGGCCAGACCCACAAAGAAGGTCAAATGTAGACATGTGATGTAGATGAAGTCTTGTGGCCAGACCCACAAAGAAGGTCAAATGTAGACATGTGATGTAGATGAAGTCTTGTGGCCAGACCCACAAAGAAGGTCAAATGTAGGCATGTGATGTAGATGAAGTCTTGTGGCCAGACCCACAAAGAAGGTCAGATGTAGACATGTGATGTAGATGAAGTCTTGTGGCCAGACCCACAAAGAAGGTCAGATGTAGACATGTGATGTAGATGAAGTCTTGTGGCCAGACCCACAAAGAAGGTCAGATGTAGACATGTGATGTAGATGAAGTCTTGTGGCCAGACCCACAAAGAAGGTCAAATGTAGACATGTGATGTAGATGAAGTCTTGTGGCCAGACCCACAAAGAAGGTCAAATGTAGACATGTGATGTAGATGAAGTCTTGTGGCCAGACCCACAAAGAAGGTCAAATGTAGACATATGATGTGGATGAAGTCTTGTGGCCAGACCCACAAAGAAGGTCAAATGTAGACATGTGATGTAGATGAAGTCTTGTGGCCAGACCCACAAAGAAGGTCAAATGTAGACATGTGATGTAGATGATGTCTTGTGGCCAGACCCACAAAGAAGGTCAAATGTAGACATGTGATGTAGATGAAGTCTTGTGGCCAGACCCACAAAGAAGGTCAAATGTAGACATGTGATGTAGATGAAGTCTTGTGGCCAGACCCACAAAGAAGGTCAAATGTAGACAACATTTTTTTTTGTTCTTATTTTTCTTTCTAGCACAAATGTTTTGGATTTCCTTCTACTGCTACATTTGTTGTTTATTAAGGAGTTTTAGAACATTTAGAGAAAAAAATATATTATAATATTTCAACCTTATTTGTATTGATAGTGTGTTGTGTTTGGAATACACATCCATACTTTACACATTTGGATACCTGTGTGTTTATTACATGTGTGACAAAACTGTATTGCAAACTGCTATGCCCTGCACACAGAAAAAACAACAACCTCAACTGTTTTAAATGTATACACTCAGTTCCTAGTTGGTGCTTCGTGTGCTTATTCAAATGATGCTTTGTGTCTACTGTATTGACACACAAAAGAGTTTTGCAAGAATTGTTTGTTTTTGCAAGAGATGTCTAATGTTTTGCTGGTTTGGTGTAAGGTTTTGGGGTTAGTGTGTAGAGTTTTTCAAAAATAGTCTATAGTTTTAAAGATAGTGGTTAAGCAACCAGAAAAAAAACAGTCAAACTAAATAGCATACAGTACAGTAAACACTACAGTAATACAGTATACAATATTAACATGTTACAAAGTAGTATAGCTCCCAATTTTCATACATGCAGTAATATATTAAACATTTACTATGTTTCCCTTACAGTGTGTATTGGAATCTACAGTCTTTACTGTGCTTTGTGTTTGCTCTACTGTCAAGTAGTAAACGTAGTAGAGAGGTCCGATGTCTGCGGTACAAACCTCTTCTCATTCTGGAACGTCCGGAAGATGAATGCTATGGTGAAGCAGCACTCTCTGCCCATCCTCTCTCAAGGTCAAACCATGGTTGACCCCTCACTTCACCATAGTCGCCAGAATTTAATCAGAGATTACTCTCCTTGTTCTTGGTCCACCTCTCACTCTACCTCCATCTCTACCTTTACACCTCCACAGGTTTGGGTCATTGGGCCTCATGGGCCAGTTTTAGTGTGTAAACAATTGGGGGAAGCTATAATACCAATTAGCAGCGTCTGTTTCCTAAATAAGGAGGGAGTGTAAAATGTAGGAGGGTCTATAAAATACAGGGGGGTCTATAAAACACAGGTAGGGTCTATAATATACAGGAGGGTCTATAAAACACAGGAGGGTCTATAAAACACAGGAGGGTCTATAAAACACAGGAGGGTCTATAAAATACAGGAGGGTCCATACAACAGGAGGGTCCATACAACAGGAGGGTCCATAAAACAGGAGGGTCTATAAAACAGGAGGGTCCATAAAACAGGAGGGTCTATACAACAGGAGGGTCCATACAACAGGAGGGTCCATAAAACAGGAGGGTCCATACAACAGGAGGGTCCATACAACAGGAGGGTCTATAAAACACAGGAGGGTCTATAAAACACAGGAGGGTCTATACAACAGGAGGGTCTATAAAACAGGAGGGTCTATACAACAGGAGGGTCCATACAACAGGAGGGTCTATACAACAGGAGGATCTATAAAACAGGAGGATCTATAATACAGGAGGATCTATACAACAGGAGGGTCCATACAACAGGAGGGTCTATACAACAGGAGGGTCTATACAACAGGAGGGTCTATACAACAGGAGGGCCTATACAACAGGAGGGTCTATAAAACAGGAGGGTCTATAAAACAGGAGGGTCTATACAACAGGAGGGTCTATAAAACAGGAGGGTCTATAAAACAGGAGGGTCTATACAACAGGAGGGTCTATAAAACAGGAGGGTCTATACAACAGGAGGATCTATACAACAGGAGGATCTATACAACAGGAGGGTCTATACAACAGGAGGGTCTATACAACAGGAGGGTCTATACAACAGGAGGGTCCATACAACAGGAGGGCCTATACAACAGGAGGGTCTATACAACAGGAGGGTCTATACAACAGGAGGGTCCATACAACAGGAGGGTCTATACAACAGGAGGGTCTATACAACAGGAGGGTCTATACAACAGGAGGGCCTATACAACAGGAGGGTCTATACAACAGGAGGGTCTATACAACAGGAGGGTCTATACAACAGGAGGGTCTATACAACAGGAGGATCTATACAACAGGAGGGTCTATAAAACAGGAGGATCTATACAACAGGAGGGTCTATACAACAGGAGGATCTATACAACAGGAGGGTCTATACAACAGGAGGGTCTATACAACAGGAGGATCTATACAACAGGAGGGTCTATACAACAGGAGGGATCTATACAACAGGAGGGTCTATACAACAGGAGGATCTATACAAAGGAGGATCTATACAACAGGAGGGCCTATACAAAAACCAGGAGGTCTATACAACAGGAGGGTCTATACAACAGGAGGGTCTATACAACAGGAGGGTCTATACACATGAGGGTCTATACAACAGGAGGGTCTATACAACAGGAGGGTCTATACAACAGGAGGGTCTATACAACAGGAGGGCTCTATACAACAGGAGGGTCTATACAACAGGAGGGTCTATACAACAGGAGGGTCTATAAACAGGAGGGTCTATACAACAGGAGGGTCTATACAACAGGAGGTCCTATACAACAGGAGGGTCTATACACAGGAGGGTCTATACAACAGGAGGGTCTATACAACAGGAGGGATCTATACAACAGGAGGGTCTATACAACAGGAGGGTCTATACAACAGGAGGGTCTATACAACAGGAGGGTCTATACAACAGGAGGGTCTATACAACAGGAGGGTCTATACAACAGGAGGGTCATAAACAGGAGGGTCTATACAACAGGAGGGTCTATACAACAGGAGGGGTCTATACAACAGGAGGGTCTATACAACAGGAGGGTCTATACAACAGGAGGGTCTATACAACAGGAGGGTCTATACAACAGGAGGGTCTATACAACAGGAGGGTCTATACAACAGGAGGGTCTATACAACAGGAGGGTCTATACAACAGGAGGGTCTATACAACAGGAGGGTCTATACAACAGGAGGGTCTATACAACAGGAGGGTCATACAACAGGAGGTCTATACAACAGGAGGGTCTATACAACAGGAGGGTCTATACAACAGGAGGGTCTATACAACAGGAGGGTCTATACAACAGGAGGGTCTATACAACAGGAGGGTCTATACAACAGGAGGGTCCTATACAACAGGAGGGTCTATACAACAGGAGGGTCTATACAACAGGAGGGTCTATACAACAGGAGGGTCTATACAACAGGAGGGTCTATACAACAGGAGGGTCTATACAACAGGAGGGTCTATACAACAGGAGGGTCTATACAACAGGAGGGTCTATACAACAGGAGGGTCTATACAACAGGAGGTCTATACAACAGGAGGGTCCTATACAACAGGAGGGTCTATACAACAGGAGGGTCTATACAAGAGGAGGGTCTATACAACAGGAGGTCTATACAACAGGAGGGTCTATACAACAGGAGGTCTATACAACAGGAGGGTCTATAAACAGGAGGGTCTATACAACAGGAGGGGTCTATACAACAGGAGGGTCTATACAACAGGAGGGTGCTATACAACAGGAGGGTCTATACAACAGGAGGGTCTATACAACAGGAGGGTCTATACAACAGGAGGGTCTATACAACAGGAGGGTCTATACAACAGGAGGGGTCTATAAACAGGAGGGTCTATACAACAGGAGGGTCTATACAACAGGAGGGTCTATACAACAGGAGGGTCTATACAACAGGAGGGTCTATACAACAGGAGGGTCTATACAACAGGAGGGTCTATACAACAGGAGGGTCTATACAACAGGAGGGTCTATGACCAACAGAGGGTCTAAAACAGGAGGTCTATAAAACAGGAGGGTCTATACAACAGGAGGGTCTATAAACAGGAGGGTCTATACAACAGGAGGGTCTATACAACAGGAGGTCTATACAACAGGAGGGTCTATTACAACAGGAGGGTCTATACAACAGGAGGGTTATACAACAGTGAGGGTCTATACAACAGGAGGGTCTATACAACAGGAGGGTCTATACAACAGGAGGGTCTATACAACCAGGAGGGTCTATACAACAGGAGGATTCTATACAACAGGAGGGTCTATACAACAGGAGGGTCTATACAACAGGAGGGTCTATACAACAAGGAGGGTATACAACAGGAGGGTCTATACAACAGGAGGGTCTATACAACAGGAGGGTCTATACAAAGGAGGGTCTATACAACAGGAGGGTCTATACAACAGGAGGGTCTATACAACAGGAGGGTCTATACAAACAGGAGGGTCTATACAACAGGAGGGTCTATCACACAAGGAGGGGTCTATACAACAGGAGGGTCTATACAACAGGGAGGGTCTATACAACAGGAGGGTCTATACAACAGGAGGGGTCTATACAACAGGAGGGTCTATATACAACAGGAGGGTCTATTACAACAGGCAGGGGTCTATACAAACAGGAGGGTCTATACAACAGGAGGGGTCTATACAACAGGAGGGTCTATCACAACAGGAGGGTCTATACAACAGGAGGGTTATTACAACAGGAGGGTCCTATACAAACAGGAGGGTCTATACAACACAACCATTTATTATTCACTGATGCTGGGACTATCTGTAGGTCTGTTCTTTATACCTGTAAATGCCAAGTTCATTCACACACACACACACACACACACACACACACACACACACACACACACACACACACACACACACGCACACACACACACACACACACACACACACACACACACACACACACACACACACACGCACACACACACACACACACACACACACACACACACACACACACACACACACACACACACGCACACACACACACACACACACACACACACACACGCACACACACACACACACACACACACACGCACACACGCACGGTGATGGAATACGTTAAGAAGGCCTTCAACATGGTTTGAAATGAAGTTGATATGTATTTTCCACAGTGACACAGAAGCAGCAGCAGCGTACGTGTTTCACTATTACAGCTGTCAACACACTGCAGGACCGAGACAAGAGTCCACATGTACTGTACCATACAGATCTCTAAACCCCCACCGCCGCCACCACCCTCCTGTGGCAGACTGTTGTATCTGACACGTCTGTCTAGACATCCAGGTTGCCTCCACACACAATGTTCAACCGTCTCGTTTCCTCTAAAGTAGTTGATTCACTCTGGGACTGCACGTGATATCGTAGAAGTTCCTGTTTAGAGCAGATATCCTTGTCTGTCAGGTAGGAATAGGGTGTCGTCTCAGGTCTATTTTTCTGCATTTCTATCTTTAAAGTTGCTATATACTGTAACTGTTTGGTGTGACCCGACCAAATTCACATTGAAATGTATGTTATAGATCTGTCATTCTCATTGAAAGCCAGTCTAAGGAGTGGTAGATCTGTTCTATGTGTTATAGATCTGTCATTCTCATTGAAAGCCAGTCTAAGGAGTGGTAGATCTGTTCTATGTGTTATAGATCTGTCATTCTCATTGAAAGCCAGTCTAAGGAGTGGTAGATCTGTTCTATGTGTTATAGATCTGTCATTCTCATTGAAAGCCAGTCTAAGGAGTGGTAGATCTGTTCTATGTGTTATAGATCTGTCATTCTCGTTGAAAGCCAGTCTAAGGAGTGGTAGATCTGTTCTATGTGTTATAGATCTGTCATTCTCATTGAAAGC
Source organism: Oncorhynchus kisutch (assembly GCF_002021735.2). Taxonomy (NCBI): domain Eukaryota; kingdom Metazoa; phylum Chordata; class Actinopteri; order Salmoniformes; family Salmonidae; genus Oncorhynchus; species Oncorhynchus kisutch. Next base: position 50,792,892 of record NC_034180.2, on the reverse strand, counting down.
CAGTCTAAGGAGTGGTAGATCTGTTCTATGTGTTATAGATCTGTCATTCTCATTGAAAGCCAGTCTAAGGAGTGGTAGATCTGTTCTATGTGTTATAGATCTGTCATTCTCATTGAAAGCCAGTCTAAGGAGTGGTAGATCTGTTCTATGTGTTATAGATCTGTCATTCTCGTTGAAAGCCAGTCTAAGGAGTGGTAGATCTGTTCTATGTGTTATAGATCTGTCATTCTCATTGAAAGCCAGTCTAAGGAGTGGTAGATCTGTTCTATGTGTTATAGATCTGTCATTCTCATTGAAAGCCAGTCTAAGGAGTGGTAGATCTGTTCTATGTGTTATAGATCTGTCATTCTCATTGAAAGCCAGTCTAAGGAGTGGTAGATCTGTTCTATGTGTTATAGATCTGTCATTCTCGTTGAAAGCCAGTCTAAGGAGTGGTAGATCTGTTCTATGTGTTATAGATCTGTCATTCTCGTTGAAAGCCAGTCTAAGGAGTGGTACATCTGTTCTATGTGTTATAGATCTGTCATTCTCATTGAAAGCCAGTCTAAGGAGTGGTAGATCTGTTCTATGTGTTATAGATCTGTCATTCTCATTGAAAGCCAGTCTAAGGAGTGGTAGATCTGTTCTATATGTGCTATTTCTACAGTTTTTCCTTATTCTTATGCCCTGAATTTTACACTATAATGTGACATGCCTGGATTTTAACCTTTTATTTAAAGGTTTTTCATCAAACTGTCCACCTTTGTTTTTATGTCAGATGGTCCAGCACCATCCTCAGACAGTTGCTGTCATTTTTGTTGTAGTTTCTGTGTAAGGCTTTAAATACAGTAAAATGTAGCTCTGTCACATGACTTAAAATACAGGATAAAATGTTGCTCTGTCACATGACTTAAAATACAGGAAAAAACCTTGCTCTTTTACAAGTTTATAATACAGGATCAAATATTGCTCTCTCACATGATTTAAAATACAGGATCAAATGTTGCTCTGTCACGACTTAAAATACAGGATCAAATATTGCTCTGACACATGATTTAAAATACAGGATAAAATGTTGTTCTGTCACATGATTGTGCCAAACACAGTGCCATTGTCACCTCTACCCCTACTCTTCCCCTCCGGTGTTCGCTGTCACCGGTTTACTAACCACCGCCAGGCCTACCCATCATTACACACACCTGCACATCATCATCAGGCACACCTGGACTCTGTCACCTTCCTGATTACTCCCCATATATATAGCACTTGTAAAAGAGCAACATTTTACTGTATTTTAAGCCTTATATTTCCCATCAGGCTCTGTTTCCATGTCCTGACGCTACTCCTGGTGTTGGTTTATTGGTTGCATTCTATTTAAACTCTCCAACTGCTTCATGGCTCCAAGCGTCTACGTTACAGCCCTCCCCTATCTGAGACATGTTAGATCTACATAGATCGCTCTGAGCACTCCAAAAACATATATACTCCCCTGGTTAGTACCACGGTGGGAATGGTAGGACCTGGACAGGCATTTGGTTCATTTCCCTGGTCACAATCCTTTCTCAATCTAGCAGGTAAACTAGTTAAGTGCGTAGTACTGTATGGTGCATACTGTAGAATTGTTTACTTTGCTTCGGAGAAAAATACTTTTATGAAGGCCTGTCAACTCATCTCCGCATCTCAAACCTTCACCCGTCATACTTTTTCCTCTTTTCAATTCTATATCCATTTCTGTTTCCATCCTCTTTATATTCTACCTGTACTTTCTCATTCCTACTCTTTCTTCCTCGGCCCTCTCTTTACTTCCTTTCCAGATAGAAAACATCAAAACAATGACCAGTAAACATCAAAACAAAGACCAGTAAACATCAAAACAAAGACCAGTAAACATCAAAACAAAGACCAGTAAACATCAAAACAAAGACCAGTAAACATCAAAACAATGACCAGTAAACATCAAAACAAAGACCAGTAAACATCAAAACAAAGACCAGTAAACATCAAAACAAAGACCAGTAAACATCAAAACAAAGACCAGTAAACATCAAAACAAAGACCAGTAAACATCAAAACAAAGACCAGTAAACATCAAAACAAAGACCAGTAAACATCAAAACAAAGACCAGTAAACATCAAAACAAAGACCAGTAAACATCAAAACAAAGACCAGTAAACATCAAAACAAAGACCAGTAAACATCAAAACAAAGACCAGTAAACATCAAAACAAAGACCAGTAAACATCAAAACAAAGACCAGTAAACATCAAAACAAGACCAGTAAACATCAAAACATTTAACGTGAAACATAAAAATATTATTCAAATGTGACAATGCTAGCAGAGTAAAACTAAACAGGAGAAGGTAACATTACATAACCAACCACCTGATTTAACCACTAGAATCACATACTGTATTAGGTAACGGTTAAGGAGTCTGAAATAATGACATAAAATGCAGTTGAGACTGTATGTGTCCAGTCGCGGATATTAGTCCTCCGTCCCATCATGCCTAGCGGTGAGTTCTGTGGACGTCGGTCACCAACGTGGCTGCAGCCGAAAGGGGTGTAGCATAGCCGCTCGCTAAGCTCTGTAACCCGGCAACCAGACATCGCCAGCCGAACCGCAGAGCCTTCCCGACGTTCTACCAGACAGGACCAATGGGACACAGACACAGGGTCAGGCACAAGCAATCACACGGGTCGCACACAAAAACACACATTGTGTGTGTGGTGGGGTGTATGTGAGTGTGTGTTGCAGCAGTTAACTAGTGTCATATGTTAGAGCTTAGGGCTGTGAGAGATTTACTCAGATTTACTCACAGTCTACTGCTCTGCTCTCAGCACCCCTAACAACCCCCCCTTAACCACTAACCACTCCCCCTTAACCCCTAACCACCCCCCTTAACCCTAACCACCCCCCTTAACCCCTAACCACACCCCCTTAACCCCTAACCACACCCCCTTAACCCCCTAACCACCCCCCCCTTAACCCCTAACCACCCCTCCTTAACCCCTAACCACCACCCCTTAACCTCTAACCACACCCCCTTAACCCCTAACCACCCCACCTTAACCCCAAACCCACCCCCCTTAACCCCTAACCACCCCCCTTAACACCTACCACCCCCCCTTAACCCCTAACCACCCCCCCTTAACCCCTAACCCCCCCCCCCCCCCCCCTAACCCCTAACCACCCCCCTTAACCCCTAACCACACCCCTTAACCCCTAACCACACCCCCTTAACCCCTAACCACACCCCCTTAACCCCTAACCACCCCCCCTTAACCCCTAACCACCCCCCCTTAACCCCTAACCACCCCCCTTAACCCCTAACCACCCCCCCTTAACCCCTAACCACCCCTCCTTAACCCCTAACCACCCCTCCTTAACCTCTAACCACCACCCCTTAACCTCTAACCACTACCCCCTTAACCCACTAACCACTCCCCCTAACCCCTAACCCCCCCCCCCTTAACCCCTAACCACCCCCCCTTAACCCTAACCACCCCCCTTAACCCCTAACCACCCCCCTTAACCCCAAACCACCCCCCTTAACCCCTAACCACCCCCTTTAACACCTAACCACCCCCCTTAACCCCTAACCACCCCCCCTTAACCCCAAACCACCCCCCCTTAACATCTAACCACCGCCCTTAACCCCTACCCCCCCCCCCCCTTAACCCCTAACCACACCCCCTTAACCCCTAACCTCCCCCACCTTAACCCCTAACCACCCCCCCTTAACCCCTAACCACACCCCCTTAACACCTAACCGCCCCCCTTAACCACTAACCACACCCCCTTAACCCCTAACCACCTAAGGGGGATACAATACGCAATTATTTAGTAAAAAGACAGGTGCTGCTGATAATACTGCCATTGTCATAGAGGTAGAAGGCATGTATGTATAGCCCCATGTATCTGAACCTGTCTGGCCAAAAATATTATTGCATGTCATACTCCTTTTGGCCAGACAGCATCAGATACATGGGATACATGTAATAAGACAGAGGGGCGCTGTTTTGCTCACTCGGAATGCTTTCTCCGGGGGAATAAGTTTCAGCCAATTACAAAATTGAAGGAAAGTTGGCAGATGCACAGCATACTGTTCGGATGCTGGAATTATTTTTGTATGAACATGCGAAGGTAACCTACTTTTTGAAGTGATTTGTTTGACAATCAGATGAAAACATCATGGCACATTAAAATGTAATATATTTGTACAGTTTAATTACATGTCTTTACTATAAATCCCAGCCTCTGACTGGTCTCTCTGTCTCGGGCCTCCAAATCACTAAGTCTGCCCCTGACTAACCCATCTGATCCTGTCAATAGTGCTGACAGAGTTGAACTAACCCATAGTTTCACCATACTCACTCAGTAAGTGAATGGTTAACTTGTTCATAGTGACACAGCACAGCAACAAGAATGCAAGAGTTCAAGAATTCAGTGAATGCAGTGTTTCTAGGGTTACATAACTTGGAACAACTATCTAAAGCAAAATGTAGAATATTACACTATTTTATAGAGGAGACTTGAATATTTTTTTTTTGCTTCACCTAACATTATAGCCTACCTTTCTGTACTTCTTGTGTTTCTCCCTTTTTCTCTTCTCCTTCGCCTCTTTTTTCCTCTCCTCCTCCTCTCTTCCCTCGCTGTCCTCCACCTCTATGAGAGTTTGGTATCTGTCGGGGAGGAAGACGATGTGAACTTGTTTGGACGTCTTCAGAGTAGGACCGTTCTGTTTTACCAGGCTAACGCGCTCACACTCACTCATCGGAGTGCCTCTTGTCCCTGGCTCTGTCTCCCACTGCCTCCCCTCTCTCTTCACTCTCCCGCCCTCTCTCTCCCCATCCACATCATCCGACTGAAACTCGACATTTTCTATTATTCTTGTCAGATCTTCTGATGCAGACTTGGATGGCTTTTTGTTTTGATGTTTCCGTCGCGGCATGTTCTTTCTGTAGTCCAGCTCACCAGGACGCGTTCCCGTCTATTGGCTGTGAAGCAGGTGGAATGTTGGAAGGGGACCTTTGGAACCATAGCGCATAGCGACAGACTACTTGGCCAGCTAACTGATAGAGATAGGACTGCCTTTAGCCAGGCTGTCTATATCAGCTTAATTTAATAAATACAAAAACCCCCGTTAAAATTGGGTTAAAGCTTCAAATGAATTTAAAAAAAAACGTTAATATTGGGTTATAAGTAGGGTAGTTATGACATTAGCCTAATAACAACATGGTTAACTACAGGTTGGGTGACAAGTTGTAAAAACTTCAGTGTGTGTCTCGGAAATCTACAGTAAATATAGCCTGCAGATAACTGTCAAAATAAAGGAAACACCAACATTAAGAGTCTTAATAGGGTGTTGGATCAAAACGAGCCTCCAGAAAAGCTTCAATGCACCTCGGCGTAGATTCTACATGTGTCTGGAACTCTATTGGAGGGATGTGACACCATTCTTCCACAAAAAATTCCATAATTTGGTGTTTTGTTGATGGTGGTGGAAAATGCTGTTTCAGGTGCCACTTCAGAATTTCCCATAAGTGTTAATTTGGGTTGAGATCTAGTGATTGACACACACACACACACACACACACACACACACACACACACACACACACACACACACACACACACACACACACACACACACACACACACACCCCTTTAAACCCCCCTATGCTCATTTGAGACCCCTCTTTCAAAGTCACTGAGATCTCTTCTTCTAGCCTTGGTACCCAAAATAATGGTCAACTGGGCTTCTTTATACATGACCCTAAGCATGATGGGATGTTAATTGCTTATTTATCTCAGGAACGGCTTCCAGTTGAGCAATGTATAAAGAAGTCGCACGAGGTCTCTTCTCCGACAACTTTTGTAAATAATTTCCCCTAAATTCATACTTCTTATGACCTCAAAAGTCATTGTAACTACATAGTAATAGAGTGTACCGACACTAGTGTAACAGTATAACTTTAGACCGTCTGCACCAGGGATCCTCTGCACACATCAACAACAGTCACCCTCGAAGCATCGTTACCCATCGCTCCACAAAAACCGCGGCCCTTGCAGAGCAAAGGGGAACCACTACTTCAAGGTCTCAGAGCAAGTGATGTCACCGATTGAAATGCTATTTAGCGCGCACCGCTAGCTAAGCTAGCCGTTTCACATCCGTTACACTAGCATGAGCAAACCAGTCACACGCTTTGGAAAATCGACGGGAAAAACTTCACATTGTACCAAATCAACTTCAGCTAAAATGGCTACCACCCCACCTTCATTGAAGGCTTCAATAGCCACTCCGGGTGATATGGCTAACTGGATAACACTGGAGATCCAAGGTCAGACAGCTGGCAAAATCGCATGAAAGTATGGCAGCAGAACACACCCCGAATTGGTGAATAACTCACCGGCGGCTGCACTGGCTCCAATTTAGTCAACCTTGGAAACCATCCGGGGCTCTGTGGCATCTCACACTACCACACTGGCCGAAGTTGAGGCCGGTCTCTCGGGCCACAGCGACCAACTCATTGCGCTGGAAACCAGGCTTGACATGCGCCAACAAGTCTCTGCAGCTACAAGTGGAAGATTTGGTTTCATGTTCAAAACAGCAGGATATCAGTGTGATTGGACTGCCAGAGGATTCTGAGACAGGATATCAGTGTGATTGGAGGATTCTGAGACAGGATATCAGTGTGATTGGAGGATTCTGAGACAGGATATCAGTGTGATTGGAAGATTCTGAGACAGGATATCAGTGTGATTGGAGGATTCTGAGACAGGATATCAGTGTGATTGGAGGATTCTGAGACAGGATATCAGTGTGATTGGACTGCCAGAGGATTCTGGGTCAGGATATCAGTGTGATTGGAGGATTCTGTAAGGGTTTTCTTCATCTGAAGGAGAGGCGGACCAAAGCGCAGTGTGGTGGTTATTCATATTCTTTAATTGATAAAGAAACTACACATGAGATAACTAACAAAAACAACAAATGTGAGAAAACCTAAAACAGCCCTATCTGGTGCAAAACACAAAGACAGGAACAATCACCCACAAACACAGTGACACCCAGGCTACCTAAGTATGATTCTCAATCAGAGACAACTAATGACACCTGCCTCTGATTGAGAATCATACTAGGCCGAAACATAGAAAACCCCAAATCATAGAAAATCAAACATAGACTGCCCACCCAACTCACGCCCTGACCATACTAACTAAATACAAAACACAGGAAATAAAGGTCAGAACGTGACAGATTCTGAGACAGAATATCAGTGTGATTGGACTGCCAGAGGATTCTGGGTCAGGATATCAGTGTGATTGGAGGATTCTGAGAAAGAATATCAGTGTGATTGGACTGCCAGAGGATTCTGAGACAGGATATCAGTGTGATTAGAGAGGATTCTGAGACAGGATATCAGTGTGATTGGACTGCCAGAGGATTCTGAGACAGGATATCAGTGTGATTGGACTGCCAGAGAATTCTGGGTCAGGATATCAGTGTGATTGGAGGATTCTGAGACAGAATATCAGTGTGATTGGACTGCCAGAGGATTCTGGGTCAGGATATCAGTGTGATTGGAGGATTCTGAGAAAGAATATCAGTGTGATTGGACTGCCAGAGGATTCTGAGACAGGATATCAGTGTGATTAGAGAGGATTCTGAGACAGGATATCAGTGTGATTGGACTGCCAGAGGATTCTGAGACAGGATATCAGTGTGATTGGACTGCCAGAGAATTCTGGGTCAGGATATCAGTGTGATTGGAGGATTCTGAGACAGAATATCAGTGTGATTGGACTGCCAGAGGATTCTGAGACAGGATATCCAACCCAGTTCGTGGCTCAGCTGTTCAAGGAAGTTTTGGGCGATGAGGCTTTTCCCAATCTCCCTGAACTCAGTAGAGCCCAACGCAGCACCGAAACCTCGCCCAGGTGGCCGGACCGTGTCCCATCAAAGTGTGGTTCCATCGATACAAAGAAAAAGTTATACCAGGATTTCAGTTCTAGCCTGGTGAAGAAACGGGCCGCATTCAATGACATTTAACCGTAAGGTTGCAAGTTCAAATCCCTGAGCTGACAAGGTACAAATCTGTCGTTCTGCCCCTGAACAGGCAGTTAACCCAATGTTCCTAGACCAGTTAACCCACTGTTCCTAGACCAGTTAACCCACTGTTCCTAGACCAGTTAACCCACTGTTCCTAGACCAGTTAACCCACTGTTCCTAGACCAGTTATCCCACTGTTCCTAGACCAGTTAACCCACTGTTCCTAGACCAGTTAACACACTGTTCCTAGACCAGTTAACCTGCTGTTCCTAGACCAGTTAACCTGCTGTTCCTAGACCAGTTAACCTGCTGTTCCTAGACCAGTTAACCCACTGTTCCTAGACCAGTTAACCCACTGTTCCTAGACCAGTTAACCCACTGTTCCTAGACCAGTTAACCCACTGTTCCTAGACCAGTTAACCCACTGTTCCTAGACCAGTTAACCCACTGTTCCTAGGCCAGTTAACCCACTGTTCCTAGACCAGTTAACCCACTGTTCCTAGACCAGTTAACCCGCTGTTCCTAGACCAGTTAACCCACTGTTCCTAGACCAGTTAACCCACTGTTCCTAGACCAGTTAACCCGCTGTTCCTAGACCAGTTAACCTGCTGTTCCTAGACCAGTTAACCTGCTGTTCCTAGACCAGTTAACCCACTGTTCCTAGACCAGTTAACCCACTGTTCCTAGACCAGTTAACCCACTGTTCCTAGACCAGTTAACCCACTGTTCCTAGACCAGTTAACCCACTGTTCCTAGACCAGTTATCCCACATATACTTTTATTGATTTATTTCCTCCTAATGACGTTTAACAATTTCCCAATACAGGGGCTGACCCTTTTCATAGCCTACTGGTTATTCAACTTCACCCTCAATTATACGCAGAGAGGCTGAAATGTCAAACTCAATTTAATCTGCTTTCCACTGATAAAGCAGAGTCAATCAACCTTCGAATATGAATTCAATTTTCGTGTCATTGTATTCCAACCTCTACAAATCCGATCCCCCGTCAGATAATACGGCCATGGACAACTTTTTAGATTATATCCCATCCATTGATATGGACATGAGTAGGGCACAACCCTCTGCATCTTGATGAGATAACAAAAAAGTCTAAAGTTAATGCAGGCCCTGATAGCTTCCCCCTTTTTGATTTTGATTTTAAAAATTATCGGATCAATTCGCCCCATTACTATTAGATATCTTCACCGACTTGTTATCACAGGGCTCTCTCTCCCCAACACTAACCCAAGCCTCCATCTCACTTATACTTTTAAGTAAGCAAAAAATCCTGCGGAATGTGGTGGATATTGGCCCATTTCCTTTTTGAACGCTGATGTTAAACTATTAGTTAAGGTTCTAGAATACCGGTTGGAACCTTCAGGATGTCATATCTGATGACCAAACGGGTTTCATCAAAGAGGCGACAACTGTTTTTCAATGTACGCCGGCTTTTGAACATTATACTCTCTCCTTCTATCTCTCCGGGAAACAAAATCCACTATTATATATCACCTTGTGAACTCTGTCAAACATAATGCATATTTTAAACACGTTTGGGTCATTCTCAAATTACAAATTGAACATACAGAAAAGTTAATGTTTTCCAATCAACTCTTGGCAGGCAATTATCCTAGGATACGTAGAGCAATACTTCAAAGAAGGAGACAAGATGGAGGACTGGCACTTCCAAATCTACTGCTTTACTATTGATTTACAATATTCAGAAAATGGCTCCAGGTACCAACTGGTGCTTATTAGTGGCGCACTCCTGCCAATCATCCTCTCTTTCTTCTCTGACCTGTTCCCTACTGTCCCTGTGTACTTCAATGTATACTGGACACCCCATTGTGCACTCTACTCTGAAGATCTGGAGACAATTCCGTCAACATTTCAGACGTTTGGCCCCGTCTCTTCTAAACACTATCTGCAACAACCTATTTTTACCCTCCAAACTCCACAAGGCTTTTTTTGTGTGGCGTGAGAGAGGGTTGGTTTGTTTCAAATATTTATTTTTAGATGGGACGGTTGTCAGTTTTAATGATCTCGTAGATAAATCTAATCTGGCTCATTCAAATCTTTTCTGTTATTTTCAAGCCCGTAACTTTGTTCGTTCTCATTTTCCCACCTTTCCTCAACTACCTCCCAAGACGTTGCTAGAGGAGATTTTGTCCCTCCTGTGGAGTCAGCAAGGTCTGAATTGTAGATTAAACAACATCCAGACAGACTGGAGAGGTGAACTTGAACTTGACCGTGCTGATGACTGGTGGGAGGAGGCCCTTCTTAGTGTTAACTCCACATCCTCATGTGATTGGTTAAGTTTAATTCAGTTCAATGTCTTGCACAGAATTCACTGCACCAAAGAAAAACATAGTAAATTTCTCCCAGACACAAAGGACACATGTGAGAGATGTTCATTCACTCCGGCAGACCACACCCACATGTTTTATTCGTGTTCTAAGCTGTCTGAGTATTGGTCATCCATTTTTTAATACTCTCTCTAGAATTCTAGATATTGACCCGCAGCCTTGTCCTCTAAGAGCCATATTTGGAGTTCCACCTTTGTTGCCTAGTCTCACAGGAAGTAAAGCGGACGTTGTAGCGTTTGCCTCCCTTATAGCACGCCGGCAGATCTTGCTCATCTTGAAATCCTTCAAACCTACCACTCGATCATCCTGGTTGAAAGATCTACACTCTGAGAGGATGTACTGATAACCTTTTTCTCGAGATGCCAGCCTTTCATTTCCTTTTTTGAACAGTTTCCTTCTATTGATCAGGAGTAAGAATGATGGCCAACGGGATACGGGAGGGTGTGGGAAGGAAGGAATAGTATGTTGTGATATTTTTATTTAATTTTTGTGTATGTGTACTTGTGTGCATATTTATATATTATTATTTCCAATCATAAATGTATTTCATTTTTTATGTATGCTGCTTTTGTTGTTAAAGGGAGGGAAGTGTTTAAATAAGTATAGGGAGATAAAAGGATGTATCTGTACAATTTGTCATTTGTATTACTTCATATGTCTAATAAATAAAATAAATATGTCAATAGAAACTAATTTACTCAACAACCACACCTGTGTTGGAAAAACCTGCTTTCAATATACTTTGCATCCATCATTTACTCATATTTAAACTTAAATATACTGATATAAAGAGATATAAACGGATATAAACTGATAAAATTCAGTGGTGTGAAAATGTACCTAGTGTCTTGGTGTAGGGTTTAGGATCAGTCCTGGTGTAGGGTTTAGGATCAGTCCTGGTGTAGGGTTTAGGATCAGTCCTGGTGTAGGGTTTAGGATCAGTCCTGGTGTAGGGTTTAGGATCAGTCCTGGTGTAGGGTTTAGGATCAGTCCTGGTGTAGGGTTTAGGATCAGTGCTGGTGTAGGGTTTAGGATCAGTCCTGGTGTAGGGTTTAGGATCAGTCCTGGTGTAGGGTTTAGGATCAGTCCTGGTGTAGGGTTTAGGATCAGTCCTGGTGTAGGGTTTAGGATCAGTCCTGGTGTAGGGTTTAGGATCAGTGCTGGTGTAGGGTTTAGGATCAGTCCTGGTGTAGGGTTTAGGATCAGTCCTGGTGTAGGGTTTAGGATCAGTCCTGGTGTAGGGTTTAGGATCAGTCCTGGTGTAGGGTTTAGCATCAGTCCCCGTGTAGGGTTTAGGATCAGTGCTGGTGTAGGGTTTAGGATCAGTCCTCGTGTAGGGTTTAGGATCAGTGCTGGTGTAGGGTTTAGGATCAGTCCTGGTGTAGGGTTTAGGATCAGTGCTGGTGTAGGGTTTAGGATCAGTCCTGGTGTAGGGTTTAGGATCAGTCCTGGTGTAGGGTTTAGGATCAGTCCTGGTGTAGGGTTTAGGATCAGTCCTGGTGTAGGGTTTAGGATCAGTCCTGGTGTAGGGTCAGTCCTGGTTTAGAATCAGTCCTGGTTTAGGGTCAGTCCTGGTGCAGGGTCAGTCCTGGTTTAAGGTCAGTCCTGGTGTAGAGTCAGTCCTGGTGTAGAATCAGTCCTGGTTTAAGGTCAGTCCTGGTGCAGGGTTTAGGATCAGTCCTGGTGCAGGGTTTAGGATTAGTCCTGGTGTAGAGTTTAGGATCAGTTTAGGGTCAGTCCTGGTTTAGTGTCAGCCCTGCGGCAGGATTTAGGGTAGTGCAGCTCCACCTGCTGGCGGTGGGTCTGAACATAGTACAGACAGACAGACAGACAGACACTTTCTCTCTCCAC
>NC_034180.2:50755642-50778142 GCF_002021735.2 Oncorhynchus kisutch | reverse complement strand
TGCAAAAAATGTCTAAAAACCTGTTTTTTGCTTTGTCATTATGGGGTATTATGTATAGATTGATGAAGAAAAAAAAAACTGATTCGATTTTAGAATAAAGCTGTAACGCAACAAATTGTGGAAAAAGTCAAGGGGTCTGAAATATACGGACAGCCAGGGACACACTCTAAAACTCAGACATCATACAAAGCATATATGTTTAGTGATCAGAGTCAGTAGGGATGACCAGGGATGTTGTTTGTTTACTGAGTCCTCCAGATCAGAGTCAGTAGGGATGACCAGGGATGTTGTTTGTTTACTGAGTCCTCCAGATCAGAGTCTGTAGGGATGACCAGGGATGTTGTTTGTTTACTGAGTCCTCCAGATCAGAGTCAGTAGGGATGACCAGGGATGTTGTTTGTTTACTGAGTCCTCCAGATCAGAGTCAGTAGGGATGACCAGGGATGTTGTTTGTTTACTGAGTCCTCCAGATCAGAGTCAGTAGGGATGACCAGGGATGTTGTTTGTTTACTGAGTCCTCCAGATCAGAGTCAGTAGGGATGACCAGGGATGTTGTTTGTTTACTGAGTCCTCCAGATCAGAGTCAGTAGGGATGACCAGGGATGTTGTTTGTTTACTGAGTCCTCCAGATCAGAGTCAGTAGGGATGACCAGGGATGTTGTTTGTTTACTGAGTCCTCCAGATCAGAGTCAGTAGGGATGACCAGGGATGTTGTTTGTTTACTGAGTCCTCCAGATCAGAGTCAGTAGGGATGACCAGGGATGTTGTTTGTTTACTGAGTCCTCCAGATCAGAGTCAGTAGGGATGACCAGGGATGTTGTTTGTTTACTGAGTCCTCCAGATCAGAGTCAGTAGGGATGACCAGGGATGTTCTCTTGATAACTGGGTGAAACGTACCATTTTTCTGCCCTGCTAAGCATTCAAAATGCAATGAGTGGCAGGGATGTATTGCATAAAAAGTACATTATTTTAGGAATGTAGTGAAGTAAAAGTGAAAGTTGTCAGAAATATAAACAGTAAAGTACAGATACCCCAAGAAAATACTTAAATAGTCCTTTAAAGTATTTTTAGTACCACTGGCGGACAGCGGCAGGCTCCCAGTCCCAGGTGTAGGGTGAGGTTGACCTTAGACAATGTTAGGATTGAGGGAAAGGAAAACTGATCCTAAATCTGTACCTAGAGGAAACTTAACCCCTGATCCTAGATCCCATAAACATGTGATGTCCTGTTTCTAAAGTCCAGCATGTAAAAAGACACCCTCCATTCGAGGACATTGGAAAAAAAACTTATATGGCATCACTTTGCCAATTCTGATGGCACAACATACAGTAAAGGTCCTAAATTATTAACATCCTTGACAAATATGAGCAATAATTACTGTTTCTGAATATTTTGTGCCCAATAGAGATGAGTGGTAAATAATGTATTGTGTCTTTTTTTGGAGTCACTTTTTAATGTAAATAAGAATATAATGGGTTTCTAAACACTTTGCATATTAATGTGGATGCTACCATTATTATGGATTATCCTGAATGAATCGTGAATAATGATGAGTGCCAAAGTTACAGAGGGCCAATACATGCTAACCCCTCACTGTGGCAGGGTAGCCTAGTGGTTAGAGTGGTGGACTAGCAACTGGAAAGTTGCAAGTTCAAACCCCTGAGCTGACAAGGTACAACTCTGTTGTTCTGCCCCTGAACAGGCTGTTCCTACGCCATCATTGAAAATAAGAATTTGTTCTTAACTGACTTGCCTAGTAAAATATACATAAACTATTACCAGTTATTATGATATGGGCACATGCGACAGTTGAAAAGTGAGTAAATAGCGTCCTCGTGTGTCCAATATAAAATAGCTTCATTAGTACATTTAAGTGACTTCTCTCCTGCACTGTTGTGAACACAGGACTGCCCGAAGGACAATTCCTCTACCCGCGACTATGTTGATGCTATCCCTGCCCCCCTCCAACCCCGTCATAGACACATTTAAATTATATTTTTAATACAATGTGGGCGTGCTGTCGTCATATGTTCCAAAATCAGGAAGTAACAATGCAGCCTGGGTGTGGCTTAGAAGTGTCAGAAGATTTCTTCACTACCGGCTGTAATAGTCACAAACACAAATACAGACAGCAGAGAGAGAAAGGCCTGTAGGCTGTGTATTATCCTTTCACCGTCATCTCCTCTCGGCCATAATAACGGGTGCATGCATGGCAGAACTGTTAGGATACAACGCGGGTTTTAAGTAGGTGGGTGCTTTCAGTCATGATATTGCACACGGTTACAGTACGATCTCGATATTACGTTCTTAATAATATATTGGCTCCGGCTACAATGTATAGCGTTTCATGTGTATATTATATCGATTTTCAAAATGTTTGGTGCCAATCAGAAGTTATCCTTCCTGTTAAAAAGCCTACAGACTACTGTACTGTCACTTTAACTTTTCATGTCCTGCATTAAGTTAAAACCATGCCTTTCATGTTCTTCCATCTTAGGTTTATGTGTGTATTATAGCAGCCTAGAGGGTTAACATGGTAGATAGATGGTTATTACCCCCCCCCCCCAAAAAAAGAAATATATGTTTTAAGGGACTCAATTCTGCTTTCAACTTACTCTTGTAAGTTTTAGTAGTAGAATGCAGAAGGTGCAACTTCTAAATTGGGTAGTACATCATCAGTTCCTCTTGTCATGCCAGTCATTGCATACAGTGGTGTAAAGTACTTAAGTAAAAATTCCCCCCAAAAAACTACTTAAGGAGTAATTTAAAGTATCTGTAGTTTACTTTAGTATTTATATTTTCGACAACTTTTACTTTTACTTCACTTACATTCATAAAGAAAATAGTGTACTTTTTACTCCGTACATTTTCCCTGACACGCAAAAGTACTCGTTACATTTTAAATGCTTAGCAGGACAGGAAAATGGTCCAATTCACACACTTATCAAGAGAACAACCCTGGTCATCCCTGCTGCCTCTGATCTGGCGAACTCACTAAACACAAATGCTTTGTTTTTAAATTATGTCTGAGTGTTGGTGTGCCCCTGGCTATCCGTACATTTAAAAAACAAGAAAATTGTGCCGTCTTAGGTTTATGTGTGTATTATAGCAGCCTAGAGGGTTAACATGGTAGATAGATGCAGAAGAATAGTTTGCTTAACATAAGGAATTTGAAATTACTTAATTAATTGAATACTTTTACTTTTGATACTTAATAAGTATATTTTAGCAATTCCATTTTCTTTTGATACTTAAGTATATTTAATACCAAATACTTTTAGACTTTTGCTCAACTACTAATTTACTGGGTGACTTTCGCTTTTACTTGAGTGATTTTCTATGATGTTATCTTTACTTGTACTCAAGTATGATAATTGGGTACTTTTTCCACCACTGGATTCATACCTTAGAGAGCAATTTATAACTTGTCAGAAATGTCCAGATCAACTAGCACATGTCAGCTAACGTTTGTCATCGATAGATATAGATTTTATTGTAGTGTTTGAGTCACTCGAATATCACATGTATACACATTAGACATGGCAAAATGTGTAAGAATTGCAAAGACAATGTGTTTTTTAAACTTCACAATTCTCTTTACCCCATGACAAAATGTGTAGAATTACAGGAAATAAGCTTTAATCTTGCGAACATTTTCTCTCCGCCAACAATAGGTGTGTGAACAGTTTGTCGTGAATAGTGCTTGTGTCTGGTGGTGGTGGTGGGGGGGGGGGGGGGGGGGGGGGGTGACAACGTTTGGGAACACCTGGGCTAAGGGATAGTAATGTATATGTGTTTGTAGTAATTATATTACTATTGAAAGTTAGGGGTGTGCTCAATGGTATGTTAGGGGTGTGCTCAATGGTATGTTAGGGGTGTGCTCAATGGTATGTTAGGGGTGTGCTCAATGGTATGTTAGGGGTGTGCTCAATGGTATGTTAGGGGTGTGCTCAATGGTATGTTAGGGGTGTGCTCAATGGTATGTTAGGGGTGTGCTCAATGGTATGTTAGGGGTGTTCTCAATGGTATGTTAGGGGTGTGCTCAATGGTATGTTAGGGGTGTGCTCAATGGTATGTTAGGGGTGTGCTCAATGGTATGTTAGGGGTGTGCTCAATGGTATGTTAGGGGTGTGCTCAATGGTATGTTAGGGGTGTGCTCAATGGTATGTTAGGGGTGTGCTCAATGGTATGCGGAGGTGACACACACGTATACACACAGAGTGACTGACACAGGTAGTGTATAATGGTGACATCACTGTAACACTTCCTGTGTCTAGGATCACAGGGTGCGTTAGTCTGGAAGTTCTGATGTTTCCACAGTGTGCTCACAGTGATGTTGTCATATAGTAACTAAGGTAGCCTGCAGATATATTTCAAATGTACTGATTCAATTCAATACATTTCCAATGCGAAACATATTTTCCCAGATTGGAGGTAAACACAACCCTCTGTTCCCATTTCCCTTCACAGTGGTGGAAGTGATGGTTTGTGGTAGTGATGTTTGGTAATGTACCACAGTGCAGACAGGGTTTTTTCGTCTCTGTCACTTCCTCTTCCTGTCCTCCTTCTGTTTCCTCTTTCTTGGTGTCCATGTGGTCCTTTACCATCGCTTGTCTGTTAGGTCTGAATGTTTTATCTGAAGTCAGAGTTTCCAAATCAGCTGGAGGTCCTCTGTAGCTTACTAGGTAGAGTGTGGTGCTTGCAATGCCAGAATAGTGGGTTCGATTCCCGGGACCACCCGTAAGGGGGAAAATGTGCATGTGTGGCTGTACTTTTCTTTTGTATAAGAGCGTGTGCTAAATGAATGAATACATATATAATTGGATGTCCTCTAGGTACTGTCTCAGCTAGTGAGTGTGTGTATTCCTGGTATATAATTGTATGTCCTCTAGGTCCTGTCTCAGCTAGTGAGTGTGTGTGTATTCCTGGTATATAATTGTATGTCCTCTAGGTCCTGTCCCAGCTAGTGAGTGTGTGTATTCCTGGTATATAATTGTATGTCCTCTAGGTCCTGTCTCAGCTAGTGAGTGTGTGTATTCCTGGTATATAATTGTATGTCCTCTAGGTACTGTCTCAGCTAGTGAGTGTGTGTATTCCTGGTATATAATTGGATGTCCTCTAGGTCCTGTCCCAGCTAGTGAGTGTGTGTATTCCTGGTATATAATTGGATGTCCTCTAGGTACTGTCTCAGCTAGTGAGTGTGTGTATTCCTGGTATATAATTGGATGTCCTCTAGGTCCTGTCTCAGCTAGTGAGTGTGTGTATTCCTGGTATATAATTGTATGTCCTCTAGGTCCTGTCCCAGCTAGTGAGTGTGTGTATTCCTGGTATATAATTGTATGTCCTCTAGGTCCTGTCTCAGCTAGTGAGTGTGTGTATTCCTGGTATATAATTGGATGTCCTCTAGGTCCTGTCCCAGCTAGTGAGTGTGTGTATTCCTGGTATATAATTGGATGTCCTCTAGGTCCTGTCTCAGCTAGTGAGTGTGTGTATTCCTGGTATATAATTGTATGTCCTCTAGGTACTGTCTCAGCTAGTGAGTGTGTGTATTCCTGGTATATAATTGGATGTCCTCTAGGTCCTGTCTCAGCTAGTGAGTGTGTGTATTCCTGGTATATAATTGTATGTCCTCTAGGTACTGTCTCAGCTAGTGAGTGTGTGTATTCCTGGTATATAATTGGATGTCCTCTAGGTCCTGTCCCAGCTAGTGAGTGTGTGTATTCCTGGCATATAATTGTATGTCCTCTAGGTACTGTCTCAGCTAGTGAGTGTGTGTATTCCTGGTATATAATTGTATGTCCTCTAGGTACTGTCTCAGCTAGTGAGTGTGTGTATTCCTGGTATATAATTGTATGTCCTCTAGGTCCTGTCTCAGCTAGTGAGTGTGTGTATTCCTGGTATATAATTGTATGTCCTCTAGGTACTGTCTCAGCTAGTGAGTGTGTGTATTCCTGGTATATAATTGTATGTCCTCTAGGTACTGTCTCAGCTAGTGAGTGTGTGTATTCCTGGTATATAATTGGATGTCCTCTAGGTCCTGTCTCAGCTAGTGAGTGTGTGTATTCCTGGTATATAATTGGATGTCCTCTAGGTCCTGTCCCAGCTAGTGAGTGTGTGTATTCCTGGCATATAATTGTATGTCCTCTAGGTACTGTCTCAGCTAGTGAGTGTGTGTATTCCTGGTATATAATTGTATGTCCTCTAGGTACTGTCTCAGCTAGTGAGTGTGTGTATTCCTGGTATATAATTGGATGTCCTCTAGGTCCTGTCTCAGCTAGTGAGTGTGTGTATTCCTGGTATATAATTGTATGTCCTCTAGGTACTGTCTCAGCTAGTGAGTGTGTGTATTCCTGGTATATAATTGGATGTCCTCTAGGTCCTGTCCCAGCTAGTGAGTGTGTGTATTCCTGGCATATAATTGTATGTCCTCTAGGTACTGTCTCAGCTAGTGAGTGTGTGTATTCCTGGTATATAATTGTATGTCCTCTAGGTACTGTCTCAGCTAGTGAGTGTGTGTATTCCTGGTATATAATTGTATGTCCTCTAGGTACTGTCTCAGCTAGTGAGTGTGTGTATTCCTGGTATATAATTGGATGTCCTCTAGGTCCTGTCTCAGCTAGTGAGTGTGTGTATTCCTGGTATATAATTGGATGTCCTCTAGGTCCTGTCCCAGCTAGTGAGTGTGTGTATTCCTGGCATATAATTGTATGTCCTCTAGGTACTGTCTCAGCTAGTGAGTGTGTGTATTCCTGGTATATAATTGGATGTCCTCTAGGTCCTGTCTCAGCTAGTGAGTGTGTGTATTCCTGGTATATAATTGGATGTCCTCTAGGTCCTGTCCCAGCTAGTGAGTGTGTGTATTCCTGGCATATAATTGTATGTCCTCTAGGTACTGTCTCAGCTAGTGAGTGTGTGTATTCCTGGTCACGTGTTGAGTACACCCCGTTGTCGGCAAGGATGTGGTTTCTAGTGTTGACTAAGGAGTGCTGTAGGAGTCCACGTCTTTTATGCGTACACACCCACAGGAAGCGTTGCTACATCCCCACGTGTGTGTACACGCTCAGCTTGTGTGACACACACACACACACACACACACTGGAAAACTAGGAAATGGTGGCAAGCTCCAGGGATGACATAACCACAACACACTTAGATGTTTCTCCCAGTCTAACGTATGGACCTCTCTCTTTTCCTTTCTGCAGGTGTGAAGTGGGGATGTTGTGAGTGAGTTTGTGTACATGTGAGTGTGTGTGTGTGTGTGTGTGTGTCGTGGTGACCGGGTGTGCTGTGATGTCAGGTGACAGCAGCACATTGTCTTGGAAGGTTGTGGAGACCTATGGCCAATCAAAGTCCTCGGACACTTCCCAGACGACGGTTGCCGGGGACGGCGGTCCAACTAAGATCATCAAAGTGTGTTTCACCAGCAACAGTGCTAACCTGGGGAAGAACTTTAAACTAGTCCGCTGTCATGAGGGCATGACTGTACGGGTTAGTGACATTACTGTACTATCATTCTCATTATACAGTTGTGTATATATCCCCAAAGAATGATGTTTCCACCTCCATGCTTCACGGTTGGGATGGTGTTCTTGGGGTTGTACTCATATTTTTTCTTCCTCCAAACACGGCGCGTGGAGTTTAGACCCCCCCCAAAAAAAATTTTTTTGCAGGTTTTCCTACTTACAAAGCATGTAGAGGTCTGTCATTTTTATCATAGGTACACTTCAACTGTGAGAGACGGAATCTAAAACAAAAATCCAGAAAATCACATTGTATTATTTTTAAGTAATTAATTTGCATTTCATTGCATGACATAAGTATTTGATACATCAGAAAAGCAGAACTTGATATTTGGTACAGAAACCTTTGTTTGCAATTACAGAGATCATACGTTTCCCGTAGTTCTTGACCAGGTTTGCACACACTGCAGCAGGGATTTTGTACCTTGTCAGCTCGGGGATTTGAACTTGCAACCTTCTGGTTACTAGCCCAACGCTCTAACCACTAGGCTACCCTGCCACCCCATGATGTTTCCACCTCCATGCTTCATGGTTGGGATGGTGTTCTTGGGGTTGTACTCATCCTTTTTCTTCCTCCAAACACGGCGAGTGGAGTTTAGACCAAAAAGCTCAATTTTTGTCTCATCAGACCACATGACCTTCTCCCATTCCTCCTCTGGATCATCCAGATGGTCATTGGAAAACTTCAGACGGGCCTGGACATGTGCTGGCTTGAGCAGGGGGACCTTGCGTGCACTGCAGGATTTTAATCCATGACGGCGCAGTGTGTTACTAATGGTTTCCTTTGAGACTGTGGTCCCAGCTCTCTTCAGGTCATTGACCAGGTCCTGCCGTGTAGTTCTGGGCTGATCCCTCACCTTCCTCATGATCATTGATGCCCCACGAGGTGAGATCTTGCATGGAGTCCCAGACCGATGGTGATTGACCGTCATCTTGAACTTCTTCCATTTTCTAATAATTGCACCAACAGTTGTTGCCTTCTCACCAAGCTGCTTGCCTATTGTCCTGTAGCCCATCCCAGCCTTGTGCAGGTTTACAATTTTAACTCTGATGTCCTTACACAGCTCTCTGGTCTTGGCCATTGTGGAGAGGTTGGAGTCTGTTTGATTGAGTGTGTGGACAGGTGTCTTTTATACAGGTAACAAGTTCAAACAGGTGCAGTTAATACAGGTAATGAGTGGAGAACAGGAGGGATTCTTAACCTGTTATGGCTGCAATCCCAATACCGGGATCGATATGACAACTACCAGTGAAAATAGAGGGCGCCAAAATTCAAACCACAGAAATCTCATAATTACAATTCCTAAAACATACATGTGTTTTGTAACATCTTAAAGCTATTCTCGTTGTTAATCCCACCAAAGTGTCCGATTTCAAATAGGCTTTTCAGCGAAAGCACTACAAACGATTATGTTAGGTCTCCACCAAACCACAATAAGCACAGCCATTTTCCAGCAAAATATAGCATTCACAAAAACAGAAATAAAGAAAATTCATCACTAACCTTGAATTAACTTCATCAGATGACACTCATAGGACTTCATGTTACACAATACATGCATGTTTTGTTTGATAAAGTTCATATTTATATAAAAAAAATCTGCGTTTACATTGGCGCGTTAGATTAACTAGTTCCAAAAACATCAAGTGATTTTGCATAGCCACATCATTCAACAGAAATACTCATCATAAATGTAGATGATAATATAGTTATACACATGGAATTATATATATACCTCTCCTTAATGCAACCGCTGTGTCAGATTTCCCAAAAACTTTACGGAAAAAGAAACGCATGCAATAATCTGAGACGGCGCTCAAAAGTAAAAACAACACAGCCGCAAAGATGGCGTCAACATAAACAAGAAATTACATGATAAATATTCCCTTACCTTTGATGATCTACATCAGAAAGCACTCCCAGGAATCCCAGGTCCACAATAAATGTTTGTTTTGTTCGAAAATGTCCGTTATTTATGTCCAAATACCTTCTTTTGTTAGTGCGTTTGGTAAACATATCCAAACGCTAATTCTGGTCAGCTTTATATGCTCTATAAACAACAGGTGTAGACTAACAGCGAAATGCTTTGTAGACAACAGGTGTGGACTAACAGTGAAATGCTTGGTAAACAACAGGTGTAGACTAACAGCGAAATGCTTGGTAAACAACAGGTGTAGACTAACAGTGAAATGCTTGGTAAACAACAGGTGGGGACTAACAGTGAAATGCTTGGTAAACAACAGGTGGGGACTAACAGTGAAATGCTTTGTAGACAACAGGTGAGGACTAACAGTGAAATGCTTGGTAAACAACAGGTGTGGACTAACAGTGAAATGCTTGGTAAACAACAGGTGTAGACTAACAGTGAAATGCTTTGTAGACAACAGGTGTAGACTAACAGTGAAATGCTTGGTAAACAACAGGTGTAGACTAACAGTGAAATGCTTTGTAGACAACAGGTGTAGACTAACAGCGAAATGCTTTGTAGACAACAGGTGGGGACTAACAGTGAAATGCTTGGTAAACAACAGGTGTGGACTAACAGTGAAATGCTTGGTAAACAACAGGTGTAGACTAACAGTGAAATGCTTTGTAGACAACAGGTGTAGACTAACAGTGAAATGCTTGGTAAACAACAGGTGTAGACTAACAGTGAAATGCTTTGTAGACAACAGGTGTAGACTAACAGCGAAATGCTTTGTAGACAACAGGTGTGGACTAACAGTGAAATGCTTTGTAGACAACAGGTGGGGACTAACAGTGAAATGCTTTGTAGACAACAGGTGTGGACTAACAGTGAAATGCTTTGTAGACAACAGGTGTAGACTAACAGTGAAATGCTTGGTAAACAACAGGTGTGGACTAACAGTGAAATGCTTGGTAAACAACAGGTGTAGACTAACAGTGAAATGCTTTGTAGACAACAGGTGGGGACTAACAGTGAAATGCTTTGTAGACAACAGGTGTGGACTAACAGTGAAATGCTTGGTAAACAACAGGTGTGGACTAACAGTGAAATGCTTTGTAGACAACAGGTGTGGACTAACAGTGAAATGCTTTGTAGACAACAGGTGTGGACTAACAGTGAAATGCTTTGTAGACAACAGGTGTAGACTAACAGTGAACTGCTTACTTACGGGTTGTACTCTTTCCAACAATGTGGAGAGAAAGAACAGAGAAATAATAGAAACGTAAAACATGTAAACACATAATATGTAACAATATTTGAGATTTACATTTTTAGTAATTTAGCAGATGCTCTTACAGTTAGTGAGTGAATTCATCTTAAGACAGCTAGGTGGTACAACCACATCACAAAAGTCAGAGTTGCAAATGTTGGGAGTCAAGTGCATGTGTTGGTATTTTTTTTTGGGGGGGGGGGCTAATTTAAGATTCTCTTTTGAAGAGGTTGGGTTTCAAATGTTTTCAGAAGATGGGCAGGGACTCTGCTGTCCTAGCTTCAGGGGGAAGCTGGTTCCACCATTGGGGTGCCAGGACAGAGAGGAGCTTGGACTGGGCTGAGTGGGAGCTGCACTCCCGTAGTTGTGGGATGGCCAGGAGACCAGAGCTGGCAGAATGGAGTGCTCGAGTTGGGGTGTAGGGTTTGAGCAGAGCCTGAAGGTAGGGAGGGGCAGTTTCTCTTGTTGCTCCGTAGGTAAACACCATGATGGAGTGTGTGGAGGAGCAGGGTGACATGGGAAAATTTGGGAAGGTTGAACACCAGGTGGTCTGCAGCGTTCTGGATAAGTTGCAGGGGGTGTTTAATGGCACAGCCGGGGAGCCCAGCCAACAACGAGTTGCACTAGTCTAAACGGGAGATGACAAGTGCCTCAATTAGGACCTGTGTCGCTTCCTGTGTGAGGTAGGGTTGTACTCTATGGATGTGCCTCTTCCTGTGTGAGGTAGGGTTGTACTCTACGGATGTGCCTCTTCCTGTGTGAGGTAGGGTTGTACTCTACGGATGTGCCTCTTCTTGTGTGAGGTAGGGTTGTGCTCTACGGATGTGCTGCTTCCTGTGTGAGGTAGGGTTGTGGTCTACGGATGTGCTGCTTCCTGTGTGAGGTAGGGTTGTACTCTACGGATGTGCCTCTTCCTGTGTGAGGTAGGGTTGTACTCTACGGATGTGCCGCTTCCTGTCTGAGGTAGGGTTGTACTCTACGGATGTGCCGCTTCCTGTCTGAGGTAGGGTTGTACTCTACGGATGTTGTAGAGCATGAACATGAGGTAGGGTTGTACTCTACGGATGTTGTAGAGGATGAACCTGCAAGAGCGAGTCACTGCTTTGATGTTTACAGAGAACGACAGGGTTTGTTGTCATCCAGGGTCATGCCAAGGTTCTTTCCACACCGTGGAGATATCAACCGTGATGGAGAGATCTTGGAGCGGGGAGGCTTTCCCCGGGAGGAAGAGTGGTTCCATCTTGTCGAAGGTGAGCTTGAGGTGCAACATGCACCACTTTGAAAGATGTTACTGAGTTACAGTTTATAGAAAGGAAATCAGTCCATTGAAATAAATTCATTAGGTCCTGATCTATGGATGTAAACATGACTGGAAATACAGATATGTATCGGTTGGTCACAGATACCTTCAAATAAAAAGGTAGCACCCGTCGATCAGAACACCAGTCAGTATCTGGTGTGACCCCCATCTGCCTCATGCAGCGCGACACATTTCCTTCACATAGAGTTGATCAGGCTGTTGAATGTTGTCCCACTTCCCTTCAAGGGCTGTGTGAAGTTGCTGGATATTGGCGGGAACTGGAACACGCTGTCTTACACGTCGATCCAGTGCATTTCAAACATGCTCAATGGGTGACATTGGTGAATATGCAGGCCATCGAAGAACTGAGACATTTTCAGCTTTCAGGAATTGAGTTCAGATCCTTGCGACATGGGGCCGTGCATTATCATGCTGTAACATGAGGTGACGGAGGTGGATGAATGGCACCACAACGGGTCTCAGGATCTCGCCACCGTATCTATGTGCGTTCAAATTGCCAGCGATATAATGCAGTTGTATTGGTTGTCTGTATCTTTTGGTTGTCCATACCATAACTCCACCATGGGGCACTCTGTTCACAACATTGACATCAGCAAACCGCTCACCCACACAACGCCATACATGTTTTCTGCGGTTGTGAGGCCAGTTAAACAGAATGACAAATTCTCTAAAATGACATTGGAGGCAGCTTATGGTAGAGAAATGAACATTAAATTCTCCGGCAACAGCTCTAGTGGACATTCCTGCAGTCAGCATGACAATTGTACGCTCCCTCGAAACCTGAGACATCTGTAGCATTGTGTTGTGTGACACAACTGCACATTTTAGAGTAGCCTTTTATTGCCCCCAGCACAAGGTGCACCTGTGTAATGATCATGCTGTTTAATCAGTTTATTGATATGCTACACCTGTCAGGGGGAAAGGAGAAATGCTCACTAACAGGGATGTCAACCAATTTGTACACAACATTTTAGAGAAATAAGCCTTTTGTTCGTATGGATCATTTCTGGGATCTTTTATTTCAGCTCATGAAACGTGAGACCAACACTTTACGTGTTGCGTTTATATATTGTTTATATATTGTTGATATTTTCAGTGATCCTACTTAGTGACAGTACAATATTGGCACCATTTTAATGAACTTTCATATAACATCCACTTAGCAGCGCAGAGACAGCATTCAAATGTGTGTAGGCTCAGTACAACTTCAGCTTTAATCACCACAGGATTTTGCCTGTCTGTGACCAAGAGAAAGTGTTCTTGTTTCAATTCTATGAAATGGTTTAGTATTTTTTTCATGTTGAGAGCTCTAAATCCACCTGAAGAATATCACAGTGCGATGAGAACACAGCTGTATGATTTTCTAGACTGTCACCTTTCATATGCCGTCTCCCAGGCTGGGCTCTGTCGCTCAGAAGGAGAGCAAATTCATTATTTTGTCTGGATAGGCCAGAAAAATTTGACACATTGTACCACACCCTGTTCAAATGTGGTATCTGAAACCTGACACTTCAAGTCACCTCCACTGAGAGAGTGGAAACAGAGAGCTGACATATGGGTCTTTCTGGCATTATAAGGCACGAGACCCTACGGCTTTCACACACCGCTCTGTACACCAAAACGTCAGTCTGAACCGCTTCAGAAGTCCCCCTGATACACTCGTAGAAAAAGAAGGGTTCTTCAGGCTGTACCCATAGGAGAACCCTTCTAGGTTCCAAGTAGAACCCTCTGTGGAAAGGTTTCTACACAGAACGCAAAATGGTTTTACCTGGAACCAAAATAGTTCGACCTGGCACCAATAAAGACTCTTCAAATGGTTCTCCTATGGGGACAGCCAAAGAACCCTTTTAGATTCTAGATAACACCTTTTTTCTAGGGAGTGTATGGAACTTAACATCTAAACTACTAGTTTACTGTAGAGAGGACTGAACTCTATGGGTCACTACTATACATACAGTATACTATTATTATAGTATTGGTGTACTAATATTACTACTGTAGTATTATTCATATTTCTACTATAATATATTTATACTATAATGTGGTTATGTTACGGTGTTGTCCCCCTACACTACTATACTGTATAGTGTACTATAATACCTTAACCGTTTCCAGAATATAATATCAGCGGTGTTGTCCAGTGGATGTGTGGGTCCAGACATACAACACTCCCTCTGCTACGGCCTGCTGCTGAAACACCTGAAGTCAGCTGAGGTCCATTGGCTGCACCCCGACCTCACCGTGTCTGAACTGCGGCTACGCTACGAACAACAGCATCTGGAGGCAGAGTGGAGGTAACTCCTGACCTCTAGGCCCTGACCCCTGACATCTAGGTCCTGACCCATGACCTCTAGGCCATGACTCCTGACCTCTAGGCCCTGACCCCTGACCTCTAGGCGCTGACCCCTGACCTCTAGCACATGTCCTCTTGCTCCTGTTCCCACAACATCGCCAAACAAACAAAGTCAAAATTGGCTATATTGTAGAACTATAGGAAAACTAAAATGTGCTTTTTGGTTTTAATATAAGATTAGGGTTAGGAATAAGGTTTGTAGTGTGGTTAAGATTAGGGTTAAGGTTAGGTTTAAAATCGGATTTTTAAGAAGAGACGCCTTTGTAATTTAGCCAGATATTGACTGCTTCTTGCTCCTGACCTCTAAACTTTAACCTCTAACCCCTGTGTGTGTTCAGATATGACCTGCGCATTAGGTACGTCCCTGCCGACTTCATAGAGAAGTTTAAAGAGGACAGAACCACACTGCTCTACTTCTACCAGCAGGTTGGTGTCTCTGTCTGTCTGTCTGTCTGTCTGTCTGTCTGTCTGTCTGTCTGTCTGTCTGTCTGTCTGTCTGTCTGTCTGTCTGTCTGTCTGTCTGTCTGTCTGTCTGTCTGTCTGTCTGTCTGTCTATCTGTCTGTCTCTCTCCCTGACTCTCTATGATCGTCTCTCTGACTGTCTCTCTCTCTCTATATTTGTGGTGTTTTACTTGCAAGCAGGATTGTTGTACAGTTCTGATCCTTATTAAAGTGTATTTTTCTAAACACCTTGTCAGGTGAGAAGTGACTACATGCAGCACTATGCCAGTAAAGTCAGTGATGGGATGGCCTTGCAGTTAGGTTGTCTGGAGATCAGGTAACAACCCTCCTACACAAACATATTCCTTTTACTATCCTTGTGAGGACTAAACAATTAATTCCCATTCAAAATCTTATTTTTCCTAACCCTTAACCCTTAACCCTAAATAACACACACAACCTTCCATTCAATCCCGCCAATACTCACATGCGAGTTTCTTCCTACAGGAGGTTCTATAAAGACATGAACCCCAATGGACTGGAGAAAAAGTCCAACTACGAACTGTTAGAGTAAGTACTGTCTGGGAAGGTTTGTTATGGTTTTGTAATTGGGTGTGTTGGGGGCTCATTGATTGTGTGTGTGTGTGTGTGTGTGTGTGTGTGTGTGTGTGTGTGTGTGTGTGTGTGTGTGTGTGTGTGTGTGTGTGTGTGTGTGTGTGTGTGTGTGTGTGTGTAATTAATGGATATTTTGTCTGTTTTTCCTTGTGTTTGCGTACATGTGTGCGTGTCTGTGTGTGTCTATGTGTCTGTCTGTACAGGAAGGATGTAGGACTGGGTCTGTTCTTCCCCAAGGAGATGACTGACAACATGAAGGTACTGGAAGGATTTAATTATTGATTCATTTATTGACTTTAACCTTTTATATTGATAACTAGTTGGTCCAGCATCTATTCCAGAGGTATTAGTTATGTGTTCACCATGTGTTGATAAGTGATGTGCAGTTGAAGTCAGAAGTTTACATACACCTTAGCCAAATACATTTAAACTCAGTTTTTCACAATTCCTGACATTACATCCTAGTTAAAATTCCCTGTCTTAGGTCAGTTAGAATCACCACTTTATTTTAAGAATGTGAAATGTCAGAATAATAGTAGAGAGAATGATTTATTTCAGCTTTAATTTCTTTCATCACATTCCCAGTGGGTCAGAAGTTAACATACACTCAATTAGTATTTGGTAGCATTGCCTTTAAATTGTTTAACTTGGGTCAAACATTTTGGGTAGCCTTCCACAAGCTTCCCACAATAAGTTGGGTGAATTTTGGCCCATTCCTCCTGACAGAGCTGGTGTAACTGAGTCAGGTTTGTAGGCCTCCTTGCTCGCACACGCTTTTTCAGTTCTGCCCACAAATTTTCTATAGGATTGAGGTCAGGGCTTTGTGATGGCCACTCCAATACCTTGACTTTGTTGTCCTTAAGCCATTTTGCCACAACTTTGGAAGTATGCTTGGGGTTATTGTCCATTTGGAAGACCCATTTGCGACCAAGCTTTAACTTCTTGACTGATGTCTTCAGATGTTGCTTCAATATATCCACATAATTTTACATCCTCATGATGCCATGTATTTTGTGAAGTGCACCAGTCCCTCCTGCAGCAAAGCACCCCCACAACATGATGCTACCACTCCCGCGCTTCACGGTTGGGATGGTGTTCTTCGGCTTGCAAGCCTCCCCCTTTTTCCTCCAAACATAAAGATGATCTTTATGGCCAAACGGTTCTATTTTTGTTTCATCAGACCAGAGGACATTTCTCCAATAAGTACGATATTTGTCCCCATGTGCAGTTGCAAACCGTAGTCTGGCTTTTTTATGGCGGTTTTGGAGCAGTGGCTTCTTCCTTGCTAAGTGGCCTTTCAGGGTTATGTCGATATAGGACTTGTTTTACTGTGTATATAGATACTTTTGTACCTGGTTCCTCCAGCATCTTCACAAGGTCCCTTGCTGTTGTTCTGGGATTGATTTGCACTTTTCACACCAAAGTACGTTCATCTCTAGGATACAGAACGCGTCTCCTTCCTGAGTGGTATGACGGCTGCGTGGTGCCATGATGTTTATACTTGCATACTATTGTTTGTACAGATGAACGTGGTACCTTCAGGCATTTGGAAATTACTCCCAAGGTAGAACCAGACTCGTGGAGGTCTGCTATTTTCTTTCAGAGGTCTTGGCTGATTTCTTTTGATTTTCTCATGAATTCAAGCAAAGAGGCACTGAGTTTGAAGGTTGGCCTTGAAATACATCCACAGGTACACCTCCAATTGACTCAAATGTTGTCAATTAGCTTATCAGAAGATTCTAAAGACATGACATAATTTTCCAAACTGTTTAAAGGCACAGTCAACTTAGTGTATGTAAACTTCTGACCCACTGGAATTGTGATACAGTGAAATAAATCTGCCTGTAAACAAGTGTTGGACAAATGTATTGTGTCATGCACAACATAGATGTCCTAACCGACTTGCCAAAACGACAGTTTGTTAACAAGCACCTGCAAGTTCCAGGACCTTTCTGGGGGGAATGGCCCTAGCCCTCACCCTCCGATACAACAGGTCGAGGAGATTGAGGTTGTAACCTCGTATAAATATCGTGGAATTTTAATTGATGACAGCCTTTTTTAAATGGCATATTAAACAACTTAGAAAAAAATTTAAGCTGAAATTGGGATTTTATTTTAGGAATAAGGCCTGTTTTTATTTTGAAGCCAGAAGGAGGCTAGTATCAGCTACATTTATGCCTTTACTAGACTATGGGGATATTTTATATATGAATGCCTCCGCTCAGTGTTTGAGATCAATTGACACCCTTTACCATGGCACTTTGAGATTTATTTTAAACTGCAAAACCCTTACGCACCACTGCACTTTGTATACCAGGGTTGGCTGGTCTTCTCTAGTCACTCGTAGGCTCAGTCACTGGTATACTTTTATTTACAAAACCATTTTGGGTTTACTACCTTTTTATTTTGACATTTTTATTGTTCAGAGATGTGGTGGGTACTCTCTTCGTTCACTGGACTTTATCCTGCTAACTGTTCCAAATGTCCGAACTGAATTTGGTAAAAGGGCTTTTACAGTGAGGCAAAAAAGTATTTAGTCAGCCACCAATTGTGCAAGTTCTCCCACTTAAAAAGATAATTTGCAAATAAATTCATAAAAAATCCTACAATGTGATTTTCTGGATTTTCTCATTTTGTCTGTCATAGTTGAAGTGTACCTATGATGAAAATTACAGGCCTCTCTCATCTTTTTAAGTGGGAGAACTTGCACAATTGGTACATACTTTTTTTGCCCCACTGTATGTCCTCTGCGCCATCGTCTTGCAACACTTTACAAAATACTTTTAAACTGGAAGAACTTGTCCCGATTGGTGTTTTTAAAACACTGATGAAGGATTTTGAGACTGATTCCCTGACCTGTCAATGTTTTTAATTAGCTGTGTTTGATATTGTTTTACTCTTGTGAATTCTATGGTTTTTACTAGAATACTTGTAGTTCTTCATGTTGTTTGTCTGTCATTTTTGTAATGACTTGGTGCTGCCTATCTTGGCCAGGACGCTCTTGAAAAATAGATTTTAAATCTCAATGAGCCCTTCCTGGTTAAATAAAGGTTTAATATATAAATAAAAGGTTCCAGATGGGTCCCAATGGGATTGACATCCGGGCTCTTCGCTGGCCATGGCAGAACAGTGACATTCCTGTCTTGCAGGAAATCACGCACAGAACAAGCAGTATGGCTGGTGGCATTGTCATGCTGGAGGGTCATGTCAGGATGAGCCTGCGGGAAGGGTACCACATGAGGGAGGAGGATGTCTTCCCTGTAACACACAGCTTTGAGATTGCCTGCACCACGACTCTTCAGTGCAGAACACTTTTTGCCAGTCCTGTCTGGTCCAGCGAGGGTGGCTTTGTGCCCATAAGCGTTGTTGCCGGTGATGTCTGGTGAGGACCTGCCTTACAACAGGCCTACAAGCCCTCAGTCCAGCCTTTCTCAGCCTATTGCAGACAGTCTGAGCACTGATGGAGTGGTTGTGCGTTCCTGGTGTAACTTGGGCAGTTGTTGTTGCCATCCTGTACCCGTCTCGCAGGTGTGATGTTCAGATGTGCCGATCCTGTGCAGGTGTTGTTACATGTGGTCTGTTACTGCAAGCATGATCAGCTATACATCCTGTCTCCCTGTAGTGTCTTAAACGTCTCACAGTATGAACATTACAATTCATGGCCACATCTGCAGTCCTCATGCCCTGGCCACATCTGCAGTCCTCATGCCCTGGCCACATCTGCAGTCCTCATGCCCTGGCCACATCTGCAGTCCTCATGCCCTGGCCACATCTGCAGTCCTCATGCCCTGGCCACATCTGCAGTCCTCATGCCCTGGCCACATCTGCAGTCCTCATGCCTCTTTGCAGCAGGCTTAAGGCACATTCACACAGATGAGCAGGGACCCTGGGCATCTTTCTTTTGGTGTTTTTCAAAGTCAGTAGAAAGGCCTGTTTAGTGTCCCACACACACACACACACACACTGAGGAGAACAAGTATTTGATACACTGCCGAATTTGCAGGTCGTTCTACTTACAAAGCATGTAGAGGTCTGTCATTTTTATCATAGATACACTTCAACTGTGAGAGAACAGAATCTAAAACAAAAATACAGACAATTACATTTGTTTTAAGTCATTAATTTGCAAAATCAGCAGTGTATCAAATACTTGTTCTCCCCACTGAATATATAAAACGTACACCTCTTGGAGGAGGGAACACTCAACTCCCCGTGGAGTGAAAAAGGTATGTTATTGTAGGTGCGGGTAAGGATGACAGAGGCAGAGAATATTACCGTTTGCAGGGAATCTATGTGGGGGAAAAGGGTCTGAACGGAACCGAAGCAAAGAGAGTAAGTTAGAGCCCCCTCTCCTATCTTACCTGCCTACCTTTAACCCCACCTGGTGTGCTAAACAAAACCTAGTCTACCTAGCGTGCATAGACATAGTAAATAAGTATATGTATGCTTGCAGGCCTCTTGCCTAAGCACTCCCAAGGTGCCCCCCCCCCCCCCCCCGGAACAAATTAAACAGAATAAGTCACCAAACTCCATGAACAATTTGAATAAACCAAAAACACTAGGTACTATGGCAAAAAACATACCTCTGCAGGAGAGGCTACAAAATACATTCAACAACTTTACAGACCAACAACCAACACAGGACACACAAAGAAGCTCCCTCTCCTAACAAAGGAACACTGGCTTCAGGTCCAAAAGGAGTCAGTAATTGTAAACATGTATCCCCTGACGAGAGGGCAGGTCAGAGTGCCAATCTGCAAGGGGCCGACCAATCAGCTCCTTGGAATCCAGGAAGCAATTTCCTGAAACGCACACAGAACAAAACAACACAGTGACAGGGGAACGTAACAATATATGTATTGACCATGGGTTGATAAGTGATATATTGACCATGGGTTGATAGGTGATATATTGACCATGGGTTGATAAGTGATATATTGACCATGTGTTGATAAGTGATATATTGACCATGGGTTGATAGGTGATATATTGACCATGGGTTGATAGGTGATATATTGACCATGGGTTGATAGGTGATATATTGACCATGGGTTGATAGGTGATATATTGACCATGGGTTGATAGGTGATATATTGACCATGGGTTGATAGGTGATATATTGACCATGGGTTGATAGGTGATATATTGACCATGGGTTGATAGGTGATATATTGACCATGGGTTGATAAGTGATATATTGACCATGGGTTGATAGGTGATATATTGACCATGGGTTGATAGGTGATATATTGACCATGGGTTGATAGGTGATATATTGACCATGGGTTGATAAGTGATATATTGACCATGGGTTGATAGGTGATATATTGACCATGGGTTGATAAGTGATATATTGACCATGGGTTGATAGGTGATATATTGACCATGGGTTGATAGGTGATATATTGACCATGTGTTGATAAGTGATATATTGACCATGGGTTGATAGGTGATATATTGACCATGTGTTGATAAGTGATATATTGACCATGGGTTGATAAGTGATATATTGACCATGTGTTGATAGGTGATATATTGACCATGTGTTGATAAGTGATATATTGACCATGTGTTTTAGAACACCTACTCATTCAAGGGTTTTATTTTATTTTTACTATTTTCTACATTGTAGAATAATCAAATCAAGTTACATCAAATCTATGAAATAACACATATGGAATCATGTAGTAACCAACAAATTGTTAAACAAATCAAAATATGTTGTTATATTTGAGATTCTTCAAATAGCCACCCTTTGCCTTGATGACAGCTTTGCACACTCAACCAGCTTCATGAGGTAGTCACCTGGAATGCATTTCAATTAACAGTTGTTCCTTCTTAAGTTAATTTGTGGAATTCCTTTCCTCCTTAATGCTTTTGATCCAATCAGTTGTGTTGTGACAAGGTAGGGGTGGTGTACAGAAGTTAGCCCTATCTGGTAAAATACCAAGTCCATCTTATGGCAAGAACAGCTGAAATAAGCAAAGAGAAACAACAGTCCATCATTACTTTAAGACATTAAAGGTCAGTCAATACGGAATATTTCAAGAACTTTGAACATTTCATCAAGTGCAGTTGGAAAAACCATCAAACACTATGATGAAACTGGCTCCCATGAAGACTGCCACAGGAAAGGAAGACCCAGAGTTACCTCTCTGCAGAGGATAAGTTCATTAGAGCTACCAGCCTCAGAAATTGCAGCCCAAATAAATGCTTCAGAGAGTTCAAGTGACAGACACACCTCAACATCAACTATTCAGAGAAGACTGTGTGAATTAGGCCTTCATGGTTGAATTGTTGCACAGAAACCACTACTAAAGGACACCAATAATAATAAGAGACTTGCTTAGGCTAAGAAACACGAGCAATGGTCAGTAGACCAGTGGAAATTTGTCCTTTGGTCTGGAGTCCAAATTGGAGATTTTTGGTTCCAACCGCCCTGTCTTTGTGAGACGCAGTGTGGGTGAACGGAAGATCTCCGCATGTGTATTTCTCACCGTGAAGCATGGAGGAGGTGGAGGTCATCAAGGCAAAGGGTGGCTATTTGAAGAATAAAATATATTTAGATTTGTTTAACACTTTTTTTTTATTACCACATGATTCCGTATGTGTTGTTTCATAGTTTTGATGTCTTCACTATTATTCTACAATATAGAAAATAATAAAAATTAAGTAAAACCCTTGAATGAGAAGGTGTGTCCAAAAAGGTGTTCTAAAACCTTTGACCGGTCGTGTGTGTGTGTGTGTGTGTGTGTGTGTGTGTGTGTGTGTGTGTGTGTGTGTGTGTGTGTGTGTGTGTGTGTATTGACCATGTGTTGATAAGTGATGTATGGATGTATACAGTGGGCTCCAAAACTACTGGCACCACTGACTGGCAATGCACAAACAATACTTAAAAAAAATAAACAATATAATTATGGAGATAAACTCAGAATACCAACATGTGAGAAATACTGTACTTTATTAATGTTTCAATGGAACCAACCAAAATCATTTATTGATTGAATTAATAATCAATGTGCTCCAATTCAAGGTTTCACAATTAATGGCACCCTTACAGATTAAATTAA
>NC_034180.2:50710642-50750642 GCF_002021735.2 Oncorhynchus kisutch | reverse complement strand
CTATACACTCTGTGGTGAGTTGTAGTTGGCCATCCATAGACCTATACACTCTGTGGTGAGTTGTAGTTGGCCATCCATAGACCTATACACTGTGGTGAGTTGTAGTTGGCCATCCATAGACCTATACACTGTGGTGAGTTGTAGTTGGCCATCCATAGACCTATACACTCTGTGGTGAGTTGTAGTTGGCCATCCATAGACCTATACACTCTGTGGTGAGTTGTAGTTGGCCATCCATAGACCTATACACTCTGTGGTGAGTTGTAGTTGGCCATCCATAGACCTATACACTCTGTGGTGAGTTGTAGTTGGCCATCCATATACCTATACACTCTGTGGTGAGTTGTAGTTGGCCATCCATAGACCTATACACTGTGGTGAGTTGTAGTTGGCCATCCATAGACCTATACACTCTGTGGTGAGTTGTAGTTGGTCATCCATAGACCTATACACTGTGGTGAGTTGTAGTTGGCCATCCATAGACCTATACACTCTGTGGTGAGTTGTAGTTGGCCATCCATAGACCTATACACTCTGTGGTGAGTTGTAGTTGGCCATCCATATACCTATACACTCTGTGGTGAGTTGTAGTTGGCCATCCATAGACCTATACACTGTGGTGAGTTGTAGTTGGCCATCCATAGACCTATACACTATGTGGTGAGTTGTAGTTGGCCATCCATAGACCTATACACTCTGTGGTGAGTTGTAGTTGGCCATCCATAGACCTATACACTCTGTGGTGAGTTGTAGTTGGCCATCCATAGACCTATACACTCTGTGGTGAGTTGTAGTTGGCCATCCATAGACCTATACACTCTGTGGTGAGTTGTAGTTGGCCATCCATAGACCTATACATTCTGTGGTGAGTTGTAGTTGGCCATCCATAGACCTATACACTCTGTGGTGAGTTGTAGTTGGCCATCCATAGACCTATACACTCTGTGGTGAGTTGTAGTTGGCCATCCATAGACCTATACACTCTGTGGTGAGTTGTAGTTGGCCATCCATAGACCTATACACTCTGTGGTGAGTTGTAGTTGGCCATCCATAGACCTATACATTCTGTGGTGAGTTGTAGTTGGCCATCCATAGACCTATACACTCTGTGGTGAGTTGTAGTTGGCCATCCATATACCTATACACTCTGTGGTGAGTTGTAGTTGGCCATCCATAGACCTATACACTGTGGTGAGTTGTAGTTGGCCATCCATAGACCTATACACTCTGTGGTGAGTTGTAGTTGGTCATCCATAGACCTATACACTGTGGTGAGTTGTAGTTGGCCATCCATAGACCTATACACTCTGTGGTGAGTTGTAGTTGGCCATCCATAGACCTATACACTCTGTGGTGAGTTGTAGTTGGCCATCCATATACCTATACACTCTGTGGTGAGTTGTAGTTGGCCATCCATAGACCTATACACTGTGGTGAGTTGTAGTTGGCCATCCATAGACCTATACACTGTGGTGAGTTGTAGTTGGCCATCCATAGACCTATACACTCTGTGGTGAGTTGTAGTTGGCCATCCATAGACCTATACACTCTGTGGTGAGTTGTAGTTGGCCATCCATATACCTATACACTCTGTGGTGAGTTGTAGTTGGCCATCCATAGACCTATACACTGTGGTGAGTTGTAGTTGGCCATCCATAGACCTATACACTGTGGTGAGTTGTAGTTGGCCATCCATAGACCTATACACTCTGTGGTGAGTTGTAGTTGGCCATCCATAGACCTATACACTGTGGTGAGTTGTAGTTGGCCATCCATAGACCTATACACTCTTAGAAGAAGAAACAAAAAGGTGCCATCTAGAAACTGGTAACGTTTCTTCAGCTGTCCCCATGGGAGAACCCCTTTTTTGGTTTCAGATAGAACCCTTTTGGTTTCAGGTAGAACTCCCTTTTGGGTTCCATAAAGAACCCTTTCCACAGAGAGTTCTACATGGAAACCAAAAGGGTTCTACCTGGAACCAAAAAGGGTTCACCGTTGGGGACTGCTGAAGAACCCTTTTGGAATGTCCCATCCTGCCCCTAACCACACACAACATTCACACTCAACTCTTGGTAATTGTTACTCTTTTCATTCAGACAGTACTAAACTCTTGGTAGTTGTTACTCTTATCATTCAGACAGTACTAAACTCTTGGTAGTTGTTACTCTTATCATTCAGACAGTACTAAAGTCTTGGTAGTTGTTACTCTTATCATTCAGACAGTACTAAAGTCTTGGTAGTTGTTACTCTTATCAATCAGACAGTACTAAAGTCTTGGTAGTTGTTACTCTTATCATTCAGACAGTACTAAAGTCTTGGTAGTTGTTACTCTTATCAATCAGACAGTACTAAAGTCTTGGTAGTTGTTACTCTTATCATTCAGACAGTACTAAAGTCTTGGTAGTTGTTACTCTTATCAATCAGACAGTACTAAAGTCTTGGTAGTTGTTACTCTTATCAATCAGACAGTACTAAAGTCTTGGTAGTTGTTACTCTTATCATTCAGACAGAACTAAACTCTTGGTAGTTGTTACTCTTTTCATTCTTCACATTTCTGAGAATCAGACCATTCAGGGTCAAACCACAATTATCCTGCACTCAAACCAAACACAATGAACTGTTAAAAGTAAATGTATATGTGTGTGTCTCTGTCCCTGTCTCTGTCTCTCTCTGTTCCTGACTCTCTCTGTCCCTGTTTCTGTCCCTGTCTCTTTCCCTGTCTCTCTCTGTCCCTGTCTCTCTCTGTCCCTGTCTCTGTCTCTCTCTGTCCCTGTCTCTGTCTCTCTCTGTTCCTGACTCTCTCTGTCCCTGTTTCTGTCCCTGTCTCTTTCCCTGTCTCTCTCTGTCCCTGTCTCTCTCTGTCCCTGTCTCTGTCTCTCTCTGTCCCTGTTTCTGTCTCTCTCTGTCCCTGTCTCTCCCTGTCCCTGTTTCTGTCCCTGTTTCTGTCTCTGTCACTTTCTGTCCCTGTCTCTGTCACTTTCTGTCCCTGTCTCTCTCTGTCCCTGTCTCTGTCACTTTCTGTCCCTCTCTGTCCCTGTCTCTCTCTGTCCCTCTTTCTGTCCCTGTCTCTGTCACTTTCTGTCCCTGTTTCTGTCCCTGTCTCTGTCACTTTCTGTCCCTGTTTCTGTCCCTGTCTCTGTCCCTGTCTCTCTCTGTCCATGTCTCTCCATATCCCTGTCTCTCTCTGTCGCTGTTTCTGTCTCTGTCCCTGTCTCTCTGTCCCTGTCTCTGTCCCTCTCTCTCTCTCTCTCTCTGTCCCTGTCTCTCTCTCTGTCCCTGTCTCTCTCTGTCTCTGTCCCTGTCTCTCTCTGTCCATGTCTCTCCCTGTCCCTGCCTCTCTCTGTCCCTGTCTCTGTCCCTGTCTCTCTCTCTCTGTCCCTGTCTCTCTCTGTCTCTGTCCCTGTCTCTCTCTGTCTCTGTCCCTGTCTCTCTCTCTGTCTCTGTTCCTGTCCCTGACTCTCTCTCTGTCCCTGTCTCTCTCTGTCCCTGTCTCTCTCTGTCCCTGTTTCTCTCTGTCCCTGTCCCTGTCTCTCTCTGTCCCTGTCTCTCTCTGTCCCTGTCTCTCTCTGTCCCTGTCCCTGTCTCTCTCTGTCACTTTCTGTCCCTCTCTGTCCTGTCCCTGTCTCTGTCCCTGTCTCTGTCCCTGTCTCTCTCTCTGTCCCTGTCCCTGTCTCTCTCTGTCCCTGTCTCTGTCACTTTCTGTCCCTGTCTCTCTCTGTCCCTGTCTCTGTCACTTTCTGTCCCTCTCTGTCCTGTCCCTGTCTCTGTCCCTGTCTCTCTCTCTGTCCCTGTCTCTGTCACTTTCTGTCCCTCTCTGTCCTGTCCCTGTCTCTGTCCCTGTCTCTCTCTCTGTCCCTGTCTCTCTCTCTGTCCCTGTGTCTCTCTGTCCGTGTCTCTCTCTGTCTCTGTCCCTGTCTCTCTCTGTCTCTGTCCCTGTCTCTCTCTGTCCCTGTCTCTCTCTGTCTCTGTCCCTGTCTCTCTCTGTCTCTGTCCCTGTCTCTCTCTGTCTCTGTCCCTGTCTCTCTCTGTCTCTGTTCCTGTCCCTATCTCTCTCTCTGCCCTGTCTCTCTCTGTCTCTGTCCCTGTCTCTCTCTCTCTCTCTCTGTCCCTGTCTCTCTCTCTGTCCTGTCTCTCCCTGTCCCTGTCCCTGTCCCTCTCTGTCCCTGTCCCTGTCTCTCTCTGTCCCTGTCCCTGTCTCTGGCCCTGTCTCTCTCTCTCTCTCTCTCTCTCTCTCTCTCTC
The DNA here is from genome assembly GCF_002021735.2 of Oncorhynchus kisutch. NCBI lineage: Eukaryota > Metazoa > Chordata > Actinopteri > Salmoniformes > Salmonidae > Oncorhynchus > Oncorhynchus kisutch. Next base: position 50,746,402 of record NC_034180.2, on the reverse strand, counting down.
TGTGTGTGTGTGTGTGTGTGTGTGTATAGCCTGTCTGCTTGGCCAGTTTCTCTCAGGTCCGCAGTATCAGATGCTCTCCGCAGAACGATGGCCAAGCGCTGCTAACAGTTGACATACAGGGAGCCAAGCAGGTAAACACACACGCACACGCACACATACACATACACACACACGCACACACCACACTGACCTGTGCCCTCCACAGCCTCTGTCGGTGACCACGACCTGTCTTGCTACAGCTGAAAACATGGCGGACCTGATAGACGGCTACTGTCGACTGGGAACCTCCTCTGATACCTCCCTCATCATCACAACTAACAAAGGTACCACACACACACACACACAGAGACACACACAGACACACACACACACAGACACACAGAGAAACAGGGACAGACACACACACACACACACACACAGAGACAAAGACAGACAGAGAGAGACCGAGAAACACACACACACACACACACACACACACACACACAGAGACGCACACCTCCCTCATCATCAGAACTAACAAAGGTACCACTAACATTTGCCTAGAATCAGGCTTACATAATGGAAGTACTTTGTTAGCCTAGCAATGTTAGCATCTCTAACTAAAGATTTAAAGTTTAGTCTGATATGATTCAACCCACAGAGAGAGACTCCAGTTTCGTCCTGCCTGCTATCCCTACAGGGTGAGATCACTGTCTGTTCTTTCTGTCTGTGTGTCTCTCTCTCTCTGTGTGTGTGTGTGACTCTCTGTCTCTCTCTCTCTCTCTCTCTCTCTGTGTCTCTGTCTCTCTCTCTCAATTCAATTCAATTCAAGGGCTTTATTGGCATGGGAAACGTGTTAACATTGCCAAAGCAAGTGAGGTAGACAACATACAAAGTGAATATATAAAGTGAAAAACAACAAAAATTAACAGTAAACATTACACATACAGAAGTTTCAAAACAGTAAAGACATTACAAATGTCATATTATATATATATACAGTGTTCTAACAATGTACAAATGGTTCAAGTACACAAGGGAAAATAAATAAGCATAAATATGGGTTGTATTTACAATGGTGTGTGTTCTTCACTGGTTTCCCTTTTCTTGTGGCAACAGGTCACAAGTCTTGCTACTGTGATGGCACACCGTGGTATTTCACCCAGTAGATATGGGAGTTTATCAAAATTGGTTTTGTTTTCGAATTCTTTGTGGATCTGTGTAATCTGAGGGAAATATGTCTCTCTAATATGGTCATACATTGGGCAGGAGGTTAGGAAGTGCAGCTCAGTTTCCACCTCATTTTGTGGGCAGTGAGCACATAGCCTGTCTTCTCTTGAGAGCTAGGTCTGCCTACGGCGGCCTTTCTCAATAGCAAGGCTATGCTCACTGAGTCTGTACATAGTCAAAGCTTTCCTTAAGTTTGGGTCAGTCACAGTGGTCAGGTATTCTGCCACTGTGTACTTCCTGTTTAGGGTCAAATAGCATTCTCTGTTTCTGTCTCTCTCTCTCTCTCTCTCTCTCTCTCTCTCTCTCTCTCTCTGTTTGTCTCTGGTTCTCTCTCTGTCTCTCTCTATTTGTCTGTATCTATCTCTGTTTCTCTCTCTCCGTGTCTCTGTCTCTGTCTCTCTCTCTCTCTCTCTCTGTTTGTCTCTGGTTCTCTCTCTGTCTCTCTCTATTTGTCTGTATCTATCTCTGTTTCTCTCTCTGTGTCTCTGTCTCTCTCTCTCTCTCTCTCTCTGTTTGTCTCTGGTTCTCTCTCTGTCTCTCTCTATTTGTCTGTATCTATCTCTGTTTCTCTCTCTCTGTGTCTCTGTCTCTGGTTCTCTCTCTGTTTGTCTCTGTTTCTCTCTCTCTGTGTCTCTGTCTCTGTTTCTCTCTCTCTGTTTGTCTCTGTTTCTCTCTCTCTGTGTCTCTGTCTCTGTGTGGGTTCGGTAGGATATGTTTATATGTGGTTAGCTATGTTAGTCAGTAGAAATTCTGTGTTAGCATGTGGTTAGCTGCAAGTGTGTTACTTAAATGTTGTTTTCACACCAGACTTTGTTCCAGTTACTGCTCTCTCTGTGTCTGTGGGTTAAAACACATTTATGTTTCCAAGTGGAAATTAGACTTCACGCCTCATTGTGTTTTTGTCTTCAATCATTTGATCTTTTATGTATGTAAATCAATTAATCTGTAACAGAGGGAGTAAAGATGTCCCCAGGAAGAGTGTAAACAACAGACGAGGTGTAGGTGAGTGTTTTTGAAGAATGAATCCTCTCTCTATAGTTGTGTTTCTTCATCCTGGTCCCGGGGACCAAAAGGAGCAAAAAAAACAAAAGCCTTTTTAGGTGGAAACACGGAGATATTATCTGGTGCTGAATCTAATTCTAGTCCTAATCTACCTGTAGGTTCAGACATTATCTGGTGCTGAATCTAATTCTAGTCCTAATCTACCTGTAGGTTCAGACATTATCTGGTGCTGAATCTAATTCTAGTCCTAATCTACCTGTAGGTTCAGACATTATCTGGTGCTGAATCTAATTCTAGTCCTAATCTACCTGTAGGTTCAGACATTATCTGGTGCTGAATCTAATTCTAGTCCTAATCTACCTGTAGGTTCAGACATTATCTGGTGCTGAATCTAATTCTAGTCCTAATCTACCTGTAGGTTCAGACATTATCTGGTGCTGAATCTAATTCTAGTCCTAATCTACCTGTAGGTTCAGACATTATCTGGTGCTGAATCTAATTCTAGTCCTAATCTACCTGTAGGTTCAGACATTATCTGGTGCTGAATCTAATTCTAGTCCTAATCTACCTGTAGGTTCAGACATTATCTGGTGCTGAATCTAATTCTAGTCCTAATCTACCTGTAGGTTCAGACATTATCTGGTGCTGAATCTAATTCTAGTCCTAATCTACCTGTAGGTTCAGACATTATCTGGTGCTGAATCTAATTCTAATCCTAATCTACCTGTAGGTTCAGACATTATCTGGTGCTGAATCTAATTCTAGTCCTAATCTACCTGTAGGTTCAGACATTATCTGGTGCTGAATCAAATTCTAGTCCTAATCTACCTGTAGGTTCAGACATTATCTGGTGCTGAATCTAATTCTAGTCCTAATCTACCTGTAGGTTCAGACATTATCTGGTGCTGAATCTAATTCTAGTCCTAATCTACCTGTAGGTTCAGACATTATCTGGTGCTGAATCTAATTCTAGTCCTAATCTACCTGTAGGTTCAGACATTATCTGGTGCTGAATCTAATTCTAGTCCTAATCTACCTGTAGGTTCAGACATTATCTGGTGCTGAATCTAATTCTAGTCCTAATCTACCTGTAGGTTCAGACATTATCTGGTGCTGAATCTAATTCTAGTCCTAATCTACCTGTAGGTTCAGACATTATCTGGTGCTGAATCTAATTCTAGTCCTAATCTACCTGTAGGTTCAGACATTATCTGGTGCTGAATCTAATTCTAGTCCTAATCTACCTGTAGGTTCAGACATTATCTGGTGCTGAATCTAATTCTAGTCCTAATCTACCTGTAGGTTCAGACATTATCTGGTGCTGAATCTAATTCTAGTCCTAATCTACCTGTAGGTTCAGACATTATCTGGTGCTGAATCTAATTCTAGTCCTAATCTACCTGTAGGTTCAGACATTATCTGGTGCTGAATCTAATTCTAGTCCTAATCTACCTGTAGGTTCAGACATTATCTGGTGCTGAATCAAATTCTAGTCCTAATCTACCTGTAGGTTCAGACATTATCTGGTGCTGAATCTAATTCTAGTCCTAATCTACCTGTAGGTTCAGACATTATCTGGTGCTGAATCTAATTCTAGTCCTAATCTACCTGTAGGTTCAGACATTATCTGGTGCTGAATCTAATTCTAGTCCTAATCTACCTGTAGGTTCAGACATTATCTGGTGCTGAATCTAATTCTAGTCCTAATCTACCTGTAGGTTCAGACATTATCTGGTGCTGAATCAAATTCTAGTCCTAATCTACCTGTAGGTTCAGACATTATCTGGTGCTGAATCTAATTCTAGTCCTAATCTACCTGTAGGTTCAGACATTATCTGGTGCTGAATCTAATTCTAGTCCTAATCTACCTGTAGGTTCAGACATTATCTGGTGCTGAATCTAATTCTAGTCCTAATCTACCTGTAGGTTCAGACATTATCTGGTGCTGAATCTAATTCTAGTCCTAATCTACCTGTAGGTTCAGACATTATCTGGTGCTGAATCTAATTCTAGTCCTAATCTACCTGTAGGTTCAGACATTATCTGGTGCTGAATCTAATTCTAGTCCTAATCTACCTGTAGGTTCAGACATTATCTGGTGCTGAATCTAATTCTAGTCCTAATCTACCTGTAGGTTCAGACATTATCTGGTGCTGAATCTAATTCTAGTCCTAATCTACCTGTAGGTTCAGACATTATCTGGTGCTGAATCTAATTCTAGTCCTAATCTACCTGTAGGTTCAGACATTATCTGGTGCTGAATCTAATTCTAGTCCTAATCTACCTGTAGGTTCAGACATTATCTGGTGCTGAATCTAATTCTAGTCCTAATCTACCTGTAGGTTCAGACATTATCTGGTGCTGAATCTAATTCTAGTCCTAATCTACCTGTAGGTTCAGACATTATCTGGTGCTGAATCTAATTCTAGTCCTAATCTACCTGTAGGTTCAGACATTATCTGGTGCTGAATCTAATTCTAGTCCTAATCTACCTGTAGGTTCAGACATTATCTGGTGCTGAATCTAATTCTAGTCCTAATCTACCTGTAGGTTCAGACATTATCTGGTGCTGAATCTAATTCTAGTCCTAATCTACCTGTAGGTTCAGACATTATCTGGTGCTGAATCTAATTCTAGTCCTAATCTACCTGTAGGTTCAGATATTATCTGGTGCTGAATCTAATTCTAGTCCTAATCTACCTGTAGGTTCAGACATTATCTGGTGCTGAATCTAATTCTAGTCCTAATCTACCTGTAGGTTCAGACATTATCTGGTGCTGAATCTAATTCTAGTCCTAATCTACCTGTAGGTTCAGACATTATCTGGTGCTGAATCTAATTCTAGTCCTAATCTACCTGTAGGTTCAGACATTATCTGGTGCTGAATCTAATTCTAGTCCTAATCTACCTGTAGGTTCAGACATTATCTGGTGCTGAATCTAATTCTAGTCCTAATCTACCTGTAGGTTCAGATATTATCTGGTGCTGAATCTAATTCTAGTCCTAATCTACCTGTAGGTTCAGACATTATCTGGTGCTGAATCTAATTCTAGTCCTAATCTACCTGTAGGTTCAGACATTATCTGGTGCTGAATCTAATTCTAGTCCTAATCTACCTGTAGGTTCAGACATTATCTGGTGCTGAATCTAATTCTAGTCCTAATCTACCTGTAGGTTCAGACATTATCTGGTGCTGAATCTAATTCTAGTCCTAATCTACCTGTAGGTTCAGACATTATCTGGTGCTGAATCTAATTCTAGTCCTAATCTACCTGTAGGTTCAGACATTATCTGGTGCTGAATCTAATTCTAGTCCTAATCTACCTGTAGGTTCAGACATTATCTGGTGCTGAATCTAATTCTAGTCCTAATCTACCTGTAGGTTCAGACATTATCTGGTGCTGAATCTAATTCTAGTCCTAATCTACCTGTAGGTTCAGACATTATCTGGTGCTGAATCTAATTCTAGTCCTAATCTACCTGTAGGTTCAGACATTATCTGGTGCTGAATCTAATTCTAGTCCTAATCTACCTGTAGGTTCAGACATTATCTGGTGCTGAATCTAATTCTAGTCCTAATCTACCTGTAGGTTCAGACATTATCTGGTGCTGAATCTAATTCTAGTCCTAATCTACCTGTAGGTTCAGACATTATCTGGTGCTGAATCTAATTCTAGTCCTAATCTACCTGTAGGTTCAGACATTATCTGGTGCTGAATCTAATTCTAGTCCTAATCTACCTGTAGGTTCAGATATTATCTGGTGCTGAATCTAATTCTAGTCCTAATCTACCTGTAGGTTCAGACATTATCTGGTGCTGAATCTAATTCTAGTCCTAATCTACCTGTAGGTTCAGACATTATCTGGTGCTGAATCTAATTCTAGTCCTAATCTACCTGTAGGTTCAGACATTATCTGGTGCTGAATCTAATTCTAGTCCTAATCTACCTGTAGGTTCAGACATTATCTGGTGCTGAATCTAATTCTAGTCCTAATCTACCTGTAGGTTCAGACATTATCTGGTGCTGAATCTAATTCTAGTCCTAATCTACCTGTAGGTTCAGACATTATCTGGTGCTGAATCTAATTCTAGTCCTAATCTACCTGTAGGTTCAGACATTATCTGGTGCTGAATCTAATTCTAGTCCTAATCTACCTGTAGGTTCAGACATTATCTGGTGCTGAATCTAATTCTAGTCCTAATCTACCTGTAGGTTCAGACATTATCTGGTGCTGAATCTAATTCTAGTCCTAATCTACCTGTAGGTTCAGATATTATCTGGTGCTGAATCTAATTCTAGTCCTAATCTACCTGTAGGTTCAGACATTATCTGGTGCTGAATCTAATTCTAGTCCTAATCTACCTGTAGGTTCAGACATTATCTGGTGCTGAATCTAATTCTAGTCCTAATCTACCTGTAGGTTCAGACATTATCTGGTGCTGAATCTAATTCTAGTCCTAATCTACCTGTAGGTTCAGACATTATCTGGTGCTGAATCTAATTCTAGTCCTAATCTACCTGTAGGTTCAGACATTATCTGGTGCTGAATCTAATTCTAGTCCTAATCTTTTATTTATTTTATTTTACCTTTATTTAACCAGGTAGGCAAGTTGAGAACAAGTTCTCATTTACAATTGCGACCTGGCCAAGATAAAGCAAAGCAGTTCGACAGGTAAAACGACACAGAGTTACACATGGAGTAAAAACAAACATACAGTCAATAATGCAGTATAAACAAGTCTATATACAATGTGAGCAAATTAGGTGAGAAGGGAGGTAAAGGCAAAAAAGGCCATGATGGCAAAGTAAATACAATATAGCAAGTAAAATACTGGAATGGTAGTTTAGCAATGGAAGAATGAGCAAAGTAGAAATAAAAAATAATGGGGTGCAAAGGAGCAAAATAAATAAATAAATAAAAATTAAATACAGTTGGGAAAGAGGTAGTTGTTTGGGCTAAATTATAGGTGGGCTATGTACAGGTGCAGTAATCTGTGAGCTGCTCTGACAGTTGGTGCTTAAAGCTAGTGAGGGAGATAAGTGTTTCCAGTTTCAGAGATTTTTGTAGTTCGTTCCAGTCATTGGCAGCAGAGAACTGGAAGGAGAGGTGGCCAAAGAAAGAATTGGTTTTGGGGGTGACTAGAGAGATATACCTGCTGGAGCGTGTGCTACAGGTGGGAGATGCTATGGTGACCAGCGAGCTGAGATAAGGGGGGACTTTACCTAGCAGGGTCTTGTAGATGACATGGAGCCAGTGGGTTTGGCGACGAGTATGAAGCGAGGGCCAGCCAACGAGAGCGTACAGGTCGCAATGGTGGGTAGTATATGGGGCTTTGGTGATAAAACGGATTGCACTGTGATAGACTGCATCCAATTTGTTGAGTAGGGTATTGGAGGCTATTTTGTAAATGACATCGCCAAAGTCGAGGATTGGTAGGATGGTCAGTTTTACAAGGGTATGTTTGGCAGCATGAGTGAAGGATGCTTTGTTGCGAAATAGGAAGCCAATTCTAGATTTAACTTTGGATTGGAGATGTTTGATATGGGTCTGGAAGGAGAGTTTACAATCTAACCAGACACCTAAGTATTTGTAGTTGTCCACGTATTCTAAGTCAGAGCCGTCCAGAGTAGTGATGTTGGACAGGCGGGTAGGTGCAGGTAGCGATCGGTTGAAGAGCATGCATTTAGTTTTACTTGTATTTAAGAGCAATTGGAGGCCACGGAAGGAGAGTTGTATGGCATTGAATCTTGCCTGGAGGGTTGTTAACACAGTGTCCAAAGAAGGGCCGGAAGTATACAGAATGGTGTCGTCTGCGTAGAGGTGGATCAGGGACTCACCAGCAGCAAGAGCGACCTCATTGATGTATACAGAGAAGAGAGTCGGTCCAAGAATTGAACCCTGTGGCACCCCCATAGAGACTGCCAGAGGTCCGGACAGCAGACCCTCCGATTTGACACACTGAACTCTATCAGAGAAGTAGTTGGTGAACCAGGCGAGGCAATCATTTGAGAAACCAAGGCTGTCGAGTCTGCCGATGAGGATATGGTGATTGACAGAGTCGAAAGCCTTGGCCAGATCAATGAATACGGCTGCACAGTAATGTTTCTTATCGATGGCGGTTAAGATATCGTTTAGGACCTTGAGCGTGGCTGAGGTGCACCCATGACCAGCTCTGAAACCAGATTGCATAGCAGAGAAGGTATGGTGAGATTCGAAATGGTCGGTAATCTGTTTGTTGACTTGGCTTTTGAAGACCTTAGAAAGGCACGGTAGGATAGATATAGGTCTGTAGCAGTTTGGGTCAAGAGTGTCCCCCCCTTTGAAGAGGGGGATGACCGCAGCTGCTTTCCAATCTTTGGGAATCTCAGACGACACGAAAGAGAGGTTGAACAGGCTAGTAATAGGGGTGGCAACAATTTCGGCAGATAATTTTAGAAAGAAAGGGTCCAGATTGTCTAGCCCGGCTGATTTGTAGGGGTCCAGATTTTGCAGCTCTTTCAGAACATCAGCTGAATGGATTTGGGAGAAGGAGAAATGGGGAAGGCTTGGGCGAGTTGCTGTTGGGGGTGCAGTGCTGTTGTCCGGGGTAGGAGTAGCCAGGTGGAAAGCATGGCCAGCCGTAGAAAAATGCTTATTGAAATTCTCAATTATGGTGGATTTATCAGTGGTGACAGTGTTTCCTATCTTCAGTGCAGTGGGCAGCTGGGAGGAGGTGTTCTTATTCTCCATGGACTTTACAGTGTCCCAGAACTTTTTTGAGTTAGTGTTGCAGGAAGCAAATTTCTGCTTGAAAAAGCTAGCCTTGGCTTTTCTAACTGCCTGTGTATAATGATTTCTAGCTTCCCTGAACAGCTGCATATCACGGGGGCTGTTCGATGCTAATGCAGAACGCCATAGGATGTTTTTGTGTTGGTTAAGGGCAGTCAGGTCTGGGGAGAACCAAGGGCTATATCTGTTCCTGGTTCTAAATTTCTTGAATGGGGCATGTTTATTTAGGATGGTTAGGAAGGCATTTTAAAAAAATATCCAGGCATCCTCTACTGACGGGATGAGATCAATATCCTTCCAGGATACCCCGGCCAGGTCGATTAGAAAGGCCTGCTCGCAGAAGTGTTTCAGGGAGCGTTTTACAGTGATGAGTGGAGGTCGTTTGACCGCTGACCCATTACGGATGCAGGCAATGAGGCAGTGATCGCTGAGATCTTGGTTGAAGACAGCCGAGGTGTATTTAGAGGGGAAGTTGGTTAGGATGATATCTATGAGGGTGCCCGTGTTTAAGGTTTTGGGGAGGTACCTGGTAGGTTCATTGATAATTTGTGTGAGATTGAGGGCGTCAAGTTTAGATTGTAGGATGGCTGGGGTGTTAAGCATGTTCCAGTTTAGGTCGCCTAGCAGCACGAACTCTGAAGATAGATGGGGGGCAATCAGTTCACATATGGTGTCCAGAGCACAGCTGGGGGCAGAGGGTGGTCTATAGCAGGCGGCAACGGTGAGAGACTTGTTTTTAGAGAGGTGGATTTTTAAAAGTAGAAGTTCAAATTGTTTGGGTACAGACCTGGATAGTAGGACAGAACTCTGCAGGCTATCTTTGCAGTAGATTGCAACACCGCCCCCTTTGGCAGTTCTATCTTGTCTGAAAATGTTGTAGTTTGGAATTAAAATGTCTGAGTTTTTGGTGGTCTTCCTAAGCCAGGATTCAGACACAGCTAGAACATCCGGGTTGGCAGAGTGTGCTAAAGCAGTGAATAGAACAAACTTAGGGAGGAGGCTTCTAATGTTAACATGCATGAAACCAAGGCTATTACGGTTACAGAAGTCGTCAAAAGAGAGCGCCTGGGGAATAGGAGTGGAGCCAGGCACTGCAGGGCCTGGATTCACCTCTACATCGCCAGAGGAACATAGGAGGAGTAGAATAAGGGTACGGCTAAAAGCTATGAGAATTGGTCGTCTAGAACGTCTGGAACATAGAGTAAAAGGAGGTTTCTGGGGGCGATAAAATAGCATCAAGGTATAATGTACAGACAAATGTATGGTAGGATGTGAATACAGTGGAGGTAAACCTAGGTATTGAGTGATGAAGAGAGAGATATTGTCTCTAGAAACATCGTTGAAACCAGGAGATGTCATTGCATGTGTGGGTGGTGGAACTAATAGGTTGGATAAGGTATAGTGAGCAGGACTAGAGGCTCTACAGTGAAATAAGCCAATAAACACTAACCAGAACAGAAATGGACAAGACATATTGACATTAAGGAGAGGCATGCTTAGTCGAGTGATCAAAAGGGTCCGGTGAGTGGAGAGGTTGGTTGGTGATTTAGACAGCTAGCCAGGGCATCGGTAGCAAGCTAGCATAGGATGGAGGTCTGTTGTTAGCTACCTCTTGCGTTCCGTCAGTAGATTAGTGGGGTTCCGTGTGGTAGAGGGGATTAATCCAAATCACACAACAACAACAAAAATAAAAACAATAGATATAGTTATAGAGGCCCAAGAAGAAAACATAATAATAATAATATATATTTTTTTTTTAATCCGGTAAGACAGCTAACGGTTAGCAGGCCGCAGATGGGCGTTCAGGTAACGTCGCGACGGAGAAGCCAGCCGAATAACTCCTTCGGGTAGATAACGTCGGCAGTCCAGTTGTGAAGGCCCGGTGGGGCTCCGCGAAGGCAGTAAAACGGGTCCGGATAGGTGACTGCAGCCCAGGTGTGATTGATGGAACTCAGGAGTGATTGACGGAGCTTGCTAGCTCCGGAATAATTGATGTTTGCTCCGGAATCGACGAAGGCCGATAGTCACACGAATAGCAGCTAGCTAGCTGTGAGATCCGGGTATGAATGTCCAGAGAGCAGTCGAAATCCAGGGACATGGAGAGAAAAATTGGTCCGGTATGTTCCGTTCCGAGCCGCGCTGCGCCGTACAGAACTGGCGATAGATTTTCGAGCTAAAGGATAGCTGATGACCACAAACCGTGGTTAGCTGAATACTAACGATTTGCCAGTAAAGGAGCTAACTAGCTTCTGGATTAGCTTCTGGCTAGTTTCAGGCTAGCTTCTTGGAGTTTCTGGCTAGCTTCTTGGAGGATTACAGATCTGAGGTAAATAATACTTTTTTATAAATATACATTGGTGAGGCGGGTTGCAGGAGAGTGTTTTGAAGATGAGTTGATGGAAAATAAAAATAAAATGTATGTGAAAAAGTTGTAAATATATATATATATACAGGACACGACAAGACGAGGACAAAAGACGTCTGAACTGCTATGCCACCTTGGTGAACATCTACCTGTAGGTTCAGACATTATCTGGTGCTGAATCTAATTCTAGTCCTAATCTACCTGTAGGTTCAGACATTATCTGGTGCTGAATCTAATTCTAGTCCTAATCTACCTGTAGGTTCAGACATTATCTGGTGCTGAATCTAATTCTAGTCCTAATCTACCTGTAGGTTCAGACATTATCTGGTGCTGAATCTAATTCTAGTCCTAATCTACCTGTAGGTTCAGACATTATCTGGTGCTGAATCTAATTCTAGTCCTAATCTACCTGTAGGTTCAGACATTATCTGGTGCTGAATCTAATTCTAGTCCTAATCTACCTGTAGGTTCAGACATTATCTGGTGCTGAATCTAATTCTAGTCCTAATCTACCTGTAGGTTCAGACATTATCTGGTGCTGAATCTAATTCTAGTCCTAATCTACCTGTAGGTTCAGACATTATCTGGTGCTGAATCTAATTCTAGTCCTAATCTACCTGTAGGTTCAGACATTATCTGGTGCTGAATCTAATTCTAGTCCTAATCTACCTGTAGGTTCAGACATTATCTGGTGCTGAATCTAATTCTAGTCCTAATCTACCTGTATGTTCAGACATTATCTGGTGCTGAATCTAATTCTAGTCCTAATCTACCTGTAGGTTCAGACATCTACGCTGAGATCCCCGAGGAGAAGCCAGACTCTGGTAAGTGACATCACCCGACAGAGGAGCAGTGATTCAGTGAGATGGAATAATAGTTATTTTATTTATCATGTAAAATGTGCCAATCAGTGTGTGTATTGTGTGTGTGTGTTTATCAGGGTGCAGGTATAGCCTCTCCAGAGATGAAATTTACCTGGGGCGTATCCTGGGCGAGGGCTTCTTCGGAGAGGTGCATGATGGAGTCTACAAAAGCCCGGCAAGTCTCTGACATCACTTCCCCTCTGGCTCTGACATCACTTTCCATTTCTAAAATCAATTCTCCTCTCTGCATCTCAATTCTTCTAAATTGGATTCCTCTCGTGTGTGTGTGTGTGTGTGTGTGTGTGTGTGTGTGTGTGTGTGTGTGTGTGTGTGTGTGTGTGTGTGTGTGTGTGTGTGTGTGTGTGTGTGTGTGTGTGTGTGTGTGTGTGTGTGTGTGTGTGATGTAGACAGGGGAGCGTGTGCGTGTAGCAGTAAAGACATGTAAGGACTGTTCTGATGACGTAAAGGAGAAGTTTATGAGTGAAGCTGGTGAGTACTGTAGCTGTACTGCCTCATTTAATTTTAGCCAGTAGTTCTGAAAGAACCAAAAGTGTTCCCTGAAAATGGCTTCGTCACGTATGTGAACCACGTTATTACTCTCTCTGTCTCTGTCTCTCTGTCTTTCTGTGTCTCTCTGTCTCTCTGTCTCTGTCTCTCTGTCTCTGTCTCTCTCTCTCTGTGTCTCTCTGTCTTTCTGTGTCTCTCTGTCTCTCTGTCTCTATCTCTCTCTCTCTGTCTGCCTCTCTGTGTCTCTCTGTGTCTCTCTCTGTGTCTCTCTCTCTCTCTTTCTCTCTCTCTCTCTCTCTGTCTCTATCTCTCTCTCTCTGTCTGCCTCTCTGTGTCTCTCTCTGTCTCTCTCTGTGTCTCTCTCTCTCTCTCTCTCTCTCTCTCTGTGTCTCTCTCTCTCTCTGTGTCTCTCTGAATGTTTATGCTCCTAATGAGGGTACAGAGCGTATTGCTGTATTTGATCAAATAAAGGAAACCTTAAGATAGTGTGAACAAGAGGGTTGTATGGTTTTAGGGGGGCACTGGAACCCTACAGTAGATTTTACTTTTGATCGCACTGCTGAAGAACCTCATCTGCGGTCAGCAACTTGTCTGTCTGGTCTTCTAACTGAGTTTGAGCTTTCTGATGTGTGGAGAGTAAGGAATGCAACAGTTAGGCAGTACACATGGCTAAAGGTTAATGAAGGTCGTGTCAGTGCAGCAAGGTTAGACAGGTTGTCACTACTGTAGTAGGGTCCGAAGGTTAGATAGGTTGTATGTATCTGATCACTACTGTAGTAGGGTTGGAAGGTTAGACAGGTTGTATGTATCTGATCCCTACTGTAGTAGGGTTGGAAGGTTAGACAGGTTGTATGTATCTGATCACTACTGTAGTAGGGTCGGAAGGTTAGACAGGTTGCATGTATCTGATCACTACTGTAGTAGGGTTGGGAAGGCCCAAATACGTGTGTCTTGTCACTAGTATACTGCTCTGTCTCATATTGAAGTTAAAGAGACTATCAGGGCCCTTGAACAGGACATCAAATCTATTGAATTGAAGTTGCTCACTCAGAACGACCCTGGACTAGTTATGAACTTACAGGACAAGAGATATGAGCTGAGGTCATTTCTACATGAAAGAGTGAAGGGTGCCTTGATTAGGTCTTGTTTTGTTACCCTCAAGGATATGGATGCTCCTCAAGCCTTTTTTTTTTAACCACTTAAGACAGTCGTCATTACAACACAAACAGACGGTCTGCCTTCGTCTCCCTGGTGGGAAGGTGACCACGGATGACGGTGAGATGCGCCAACATGACGTGGATTTCTACTCTGCCCTCTATAAGGCGGAGGATTGTGATTCTCTGTGTACTGGACAGTTGTTACAAGGTCTTCCTCAATTGGGCCCTGAGCAGAGAATTGCTTTGGACTCTGACATTACACTGCAAGAGCCACATTACTCCACAGCAGTTATGCAGCTCTCAACAGGCCCCTGGCATCGATGGTTTACCATCTGAGTTCTATATGTACTTTTGAGGGTCTATTGGGGAGGATTTTTATGAAGTGGTGTGTGAATCTTTTCATGAGAGTTGCTTTCATTGTTGCCAGAAAATGGGGATTTGGCTCCTATAAAGGGGGATTAGGCTCCTATAAAGGGGGATTTAGCTCCTATAAAGGGGGATTTAGCTCCTATAAAGGGGGATTTAGCTCCTATAAAGGGGGATTTAGCTCCTATAAAGGGGGATTTGGCTCCTATAAAGGGGGATTTCGCTCCTATAAAGGGGGATTTAGCTCCTATAAAGGGGGATTTAGCTCCTATAAAGGGGGATTTAGCTCCTATAAAGGGGGATTTGGCTCCTATAAAGGGGGATTTAGCTCCTATAAAGGGGGATTTAGCTCCTATAAAGGGGGATTTGGCTCCTATAAAAAAATGCCGACCCGTTGCGTTGCTTTGTGCTGAATATACAATTATATCTAAATGTCTCTCAAACAGGTTGAAAGAGTGTCTGGGGTTGTTGGTCCACAAGGACCAGTCTGACTGTGGACCTGACCACTCTATTGTTGACAACCTGTTTCTGATAAGAGATGTTTTAGACATTTGTAAACTGTCTGATGTAAATGTGGGTTCACTTTCGTTGGATCAGGAGAAGGCTTTTGATCGTGTGGACCACAAGTACTTTTTGTCTTTGATGTTTTTTTTGTCTTGGATGACTTTACTGTATGCTGGGGCCTCGTGTATGGTGAAGGTGGGTGGTGGTTTAAGTTGCCCCATCCCTGTCGAAAGGGGCATCAGGCAGGGATGCCCAATTTCAGGGCAGTTATATAGTCTGGTAATTGAACCAATGCTTTGTTTTTTAAGAGCGAAGCTTACTGGTTTCTTTGTGCCAGGTGTAATGAAGGGTGCCATGATAGCACTGTCTGCGTATGCAGATGACGTGATAGTTTTTATTACAGGGGGTGAGGATGTTAAGGTTCTCTCAAACACTCTAAAGGTGTACGATTGGGTCTCCTCAGCTAGAGTCAATTGGGAAAAGAGTGAATCGCTGTGGGCAGGTCGGCTTCAGATGGGGTCCGCTCCACGGTTACCAGGGGGGCTTCAGACGGGGTCTGCTCCACGGTTACCAGGGGGGCTTCAGACGGGGTCCGCTCCACGGTTACCAGGGGGGTTACCAGGGGGGCTTCAGATGGGGTCCGCTCCACGGTTACCAGGGGGGTTACCAGGGGGGCTTCAGACGGGGTCTGCTCCACGGTTACCAGGGGGGTTACCAGGGGGGCTTCAGACGGGGTCTGCTCCATGGTTACCAGGGGGGCTTCAGATGGGGTCTGCTCCACGGTTACCAGGGGGGTTTCAGACGGGGTCTGCTCCACGGTTACCAGGGGGGCTTCAGATGGGGTCTGCTCCACGGTTACCAGGGGGGCTTCAGATGGGGTCTGCTCCACGGTTACCAGGGGGGTTTCAGACGGGGTCTGCTCCACGGTTACCAGGGGGGTTACCAGGGCGGCTTCAGATGGGGTCCGCTCCACGGTTACCAGGGGGGCTTCAGATGGGGTCTGCTCCACGGTTACCAGGGTTACCAGGGGGGCTTCAGACGGGGTCTGCTCCACGGTTACCAGGGGGGCTTCAGACGGGGTCTGCTCCACGGTTACCAGGGGGGTTACCAGGGGGGCTTCAGTGGGGCAGAGATGGGATGAAGACTTTGGGTTATTTTCTAGGCTCCGATGTCTTTCAGAAAAATAACTGGGAGGGTGTCGTGGAGAAAGTGTGTGCCTGTCAAGGTGGAAATGGGTGCTACCCCAGCTGTCTTATAGGGGAAGGGTACTGGTAGCCAATAATCTAGCTGCCTCTACCCTGTAGCACAGACTAATGATTTTTACAGCCACCTGATAAAAGAACTTCAGAGGACCCTTGTCAATTTCTTCTGGTCTGGACAACACTGGATTAAAGCTGCAGCCCTGTACCTGCCACAGTGGACATGGTGGACATTTCTACCAGGATCAAGGCCTGGTGGACATTTCTTCCAGGATCAAGGCCTGGTGGACATTTCTTCCAGGATCAAGGCCTGGTGGACATTTCTACCAGGATCAAGGCCTGGTGGACATTTCTACCAGGATCAAGGATCAAGGTCTGGTGGACATTTCTTCCAGGATCAAGGCCTGGTGGACATTTCTACCAGGATCAAGGATCAAGGCCTGGTGGACATTTCTTCCAGGATCAAGGCCTGGTGGACATTTCTTCCAGGATCAGGGCCTGGTGGACATTTCTTCCAGGATCAAGGCCTGGTGGACATTTCTTCCAGGATCAAGGCCTGGTGGACATTTCTACCAGGATCAAGGCCTGGTGGACATTTCTTCCAGGATCAAGGCCTGGTGGACATTTCTACCAGGATCAAGGCCTGGTGGACAATTCTACCAGGATCAAGGCCTGGTGGACATTTCTACCAGGATCAAGGCCTGGTGGACATTTCTACCAGGATCAAGGCCTGGTGGACATTTCTACCAGGATCAAGGCCTGGTGGACATTTCTTCCAGGATCAAGGCCTGGTGGACATTTCTTCCAGGATCAAGGCCTGGTGGACATTTCTTGCAGGATCAAGGATCAAGGCCTGGTGGACATTTCTACCAGGATCAAGGCCTGGTGGACATTTCTTGCAGGATCAAGGCCTGGTGGACATTTCTTCCAGGATCAAGGCCTGGTGGACATTTCTTGCAGGATCAAGGCCTGGTGGACATTTCTACCAGGATCAAGGCCTGGTGGACATTTCTTCCAGGATCAAGGATCAAGGCCTGATGGACATTTCTTCCAGGATCAAGGATCAAGGCCTGGTGGACATTTCTACCAGGATCAAGGCCTGGTGGACATTTCTACCAGGATCAAGGCCTGGTGGACATTTCTTCCAGGATCAAGGATCAAGGCCTGATGGACATTTCTTCCCGGATCAAGGATCAAGGCCTGGTGGACATTTCTACCAGGATCAAGGCCTGGTGGACATTTCTTCCAGGATCAAGGCTTTCCGGCTTCAAGCCGCCCAGAGGCTGTTGTACAGTGACGGTTTTAGATGACCTGATCACTGATTGGTTCTCAGCTCTGGGAGACGTTTCTTCTTCCCAACTGTTTATATTTGGGCTAAAGTACTGGTTTAGTCGAAGGGGTGTAGTTACTTGTGTCAGGGAGCAGCCAAATTAGCGATATGGAAGACCCGAAAGAACAGTATTCGGGGACAGGGGTCTGTGGATGTGGTGGGAATGCTGGAGGGGATGTTGGCAGCGAGAATGAGGGTTGAGTTTGCCTATTACAAACTTGTCAACAATATTGATCTGTTGATGAGTATATGGGGTATTCAGAGGCTGTTGTGTTAAGTTACTGTGGAGGGGGAATTGGAGTTGTGTTTTTAATTGATGTGTAACTATGGTTTTATATGAGTGTTTATAGTGTTGTGGGTTCCCAGACCCAATAAAGATGATTTTAAAACTCAAAACTCAAAACTCTTTCTCTCTCTCTTTTTCTGTATCTCTCTCTCTCTCTGTGTCTGTATCTCTCTCTCTCTGTGTCTGTATCTCTCTCTCTCTCTGTCTGTATCTCTCTCTCTCTCTCTCTGTCAGTGTTGATGAAGACTCTAGATCATCCTCACATTGTACGTCTCATCGGGGTCATTGAGGTGGACCCTGTGTGGATCGTCATGGAGCTGTACGAGCACGGAGAGGTGAGGGTTCCCGAGACCAGTTCAGGGCACGAGGGGTCAGAGGTTTTTTGTGATGTCACCAGTCTGCCTCATAAATATGAAGTCACTCACTGGCTCAGAATGCATCACAAGGAGTAGAGCAGGATAATGTATAGAGAGAATCCACATATCTTTCTCTCTCTCTGTGTGTGTGTGTGTGTGTGTGTGTGTGTGTGTGTGTGTGTGTGTGTGTGTGTGTGTGTGTGTGTGTGTGTGTGTGTGTGTGTGTGTGTGTGTGTGTGTGTGTGTGTGTGTGTGTGTGTGTGTGTGTGTGTGTGTGTGTGTGTGTGTAGTTGGGCACCTACCTTGTGGAGCAGCAGAGGTCTCTGACCAGTGTGACTCTGGTCCTGTATAGTCTACAGATCTGTAAAGCCCTGGCTTACCTGGAGGGGCTGAGCATGGTACACAGGTAACAGTCCCTGCTTTCCTGAACATCGTGTTGTTTAGAGGAAGTAGTTTATTAAAGGGGCAATCACCATTTTAAAACGAATAACTTCTAAATGCCTCACGATCTTAGTTCAATGGCTCCACTAGAACCCAACGTATCAGCTGTTTTTATTCTGCTTGTGAACAAATATAGTTTTCAACCCCTCAGCTGTTTACCAAAACACTGTCTGGGTGACTGATTTGTTGTTGTTCGAACTGCAGATTTCTCCTTTTTAACCCAGAGAGGAAGTGAACGCCTGTTTCATCAACCCCATATAGCATCATATCACTTCTGAAGTCAGCCCTCAAAGTCTGCTTCCTCATTGGCTGAATGATTCATTCATATTGGTTATTATTGGTTAATATGGTTAATATTGTTTAATCCCAGCATTTGGATTGGTTAATATTGTTTAATCCCGGCATTTGGATTGGTTAATATGGTTAATATGGTTTAATCCCGGCATTGGGATTGGTTAATATGGTTAATATTGTTTAATCCCGGCATTGGGATTGGTTAATATGGTTAATATTGTTTAATCCCGGCATTGGGATTGGTTAATATGGTTAATATGGTTTAATCCCGGCATTGGGATTGGTTAATATGGTTAATATTGTTTAATCCCGGCATTGGGATTGGTTAATATGGTTAATATTGTTTAATCCCGGCATTTGGATTGGTTAATATGGTTAATATTGTTTAATCCCAGCATTGGGATTGGTTAATATGGTTAATATGGTTTAATCCCGGCATTGGGATTGGTTAATATGGTTTAATCCCGGCATTGGGATTGGTTAATATGGTTTAATCCCGGCATTGGGATTGGTTAATATGGTTTAATCCCGGCATTGGGATTGGTTAATATGGTTAATATGGTTTAATCCCGGCATTGGGATTGGTTAAAAGACCCAGTGTAATTGTCCTGTGTTTTATACATATTTCCACACTATGATGTTGGAATAATTCTGTGAAAATGGTGATAATGTCCTTTTAGTGTCAGAGCTGTTAGAAAAGACCTACCTGAAATTTCAGCCTGTTTTGGTGGGATGGAGTTTTGGCCTTGTGATGACATCACCAGATGGTAAATGAATGAATAGTCCAATAAGAAAGAGACTTCCAAACCTCTCTGTTTGTTTTACTTGTAAACTAAGTAAATGTAAAGAAACACTTTTTAGCCTCAAACATGGTTAAAACTAACATTTTCAGATCATGGATGGTCAGTCCTTGTAGTTCTGTCTATGAATTTGAGAGTGGTTACATTTCAGCACATCATCCCTCAGCTTTTTTACCAAAACAGGGGCGGGGAGGATTTTGTTGTTGTTTTCTACTGCTGATTGACCGCTTTAATTGTTACCCAGAAATGATAACGGCTGCATTGGATCTTTTGATAGTGTTTTAGTTTCTCTATTGTGATTGGTTAATATAGTTCAATTTCTCTATTGTGATTAGTTAATATAGTTCAATTTCTCTATTGTGATTGGTTAATATAGTTCAATTTCTCTATTGTGATTGGTCAATATAGTTCAATTTCTCTGTCGTGATTGGTTGATATAGTTCCATTTCTCTATTGTGATTGGTTAGAGACATAGCTGTGAGGAACGTGTTGGTGGCGTCTGCAGACTGTGTCAAACTGGGAGACTTTGGGCTGTCACGTTACGTAGAAGAAGAAGACTACTATAAAGGTATTAACACGGTGCCTTCCGGAAGGATTCAGACCCTTTCACTTCATCCACATGTTGTTACGTTTTACAGCCTTATTCTTAACCGGATAAAATAAACAATTCCTCATCAATCTACACACAATAATAAACCCATAATGACAGTTGTTTTTGGTTTGTTTGCCATTTTTATAAATACCTTATTTACATACCTTTTAGAAATACCTTATTTACATACGTATTCAGACCTTTTTGCTATTGAGACTCTAAATTGAGCTCCGGTGCATCCTGGTTCCATTGATCATCCTTGAGATGTTTCTACAACTTGATTGGAGTCCGCCTGTGGTAAATTCAATTGATTGGACTTGATTTGTAAAGGCACACACCTGTCTATATAAGGTCCCACAGTTGACAGTGCATGTCAGAGCAAAAGCCAAGCCATGAGGTTAAAGGAATTGTCTGTAGAGCTCAGAAACAGGATTGTGTCGAGGCACAGATCTGAGGAAGGGTACCAAAGATATGATGCAGCATTGAAGGTCCCCAAGAACACAGTGGCCTCCATCATTCTGAAATGGAAGAAGTTTGGAATCACCAAGACACTTCCTAGAGCATGCCGTTAGGCCAAACTGAGAAATCGGGGGAGAAGGACCGTGGTCAGGGAGGTGACCAAGAACCCGATGGTCACTCTGACAGAGCTCCAGAGTTCCTCTGTGGAGATGGGAGAACCTTCCAAAAGGACAACCATCTCTGCAGCACTCCACCAATCAGGCCTTCGTGGTAGAGTGGCCAGACGGAAGCCACTCCTCAGTAAAAGGCACATGACAGCCCGCTTGGAGTTTGCCAAAAGGCACCTAAAGAACTCTCAGACCATGAGAAACAATATTCTCTGGTCTGATGAAAGCAAGATTGACCTCTCTGGCCTGAATGCCAAGCGTCACGTCTGGAGAAAACCATCACTACAGTGAAGCGTGGTGGCAGCATCATGCTGTAGCGATGTTTTTCATCGGGAGGGACTGAGAGACTAGTCAGGATCGAGGGAAAGATTGAAAGAGCAAAGTACAGAGATCCTTGATGAAAACCTGCTCCAGAGCACTCAGGACCTCAGACTGGACGACGGTTCACCTTCCAACAAGACAATGACCCTAAAACACACAGCCAAGACAACGCAGGAGTAGCTTCAAGTCTCTGAATATCCTTGAGTTGCCCAGCCAGGGCCCGGAATTGAACCCGATCGAACATCTCTGGAGAGACCTGAAAATAGCTGTGCAGCGACGCTCCCATCCAACCTGACAGAGCATGTGAGGATCTGCAGAGAAGAATGGGAGAAACTCCCCAAATACATGTGTGCCAAGCTTGTAGCGTCATACCCAAGAATACTCAATGCTGTAATCACTGCCAAAGGTGCTTCAACAAAGTCCTGAGTAAGAGGTCAGAATACTTAAGGAAATTATGGAAAAGTTTCTTATTTTTTGTATTGTTTGCAAAAATGTCTAAAAAGTCTGTTTTTACTTTGTCATTGTGGGGTATTGTGACATCATTGTGGGGTATTGTGACATCATTGTGGGGTATTGTGACATCATTGTGGGGTATTGTGACATCATTGTGGGGTATTGTGACATCATTGTGGGGTATTGTGACATCATTATGGGGTATTGTGACATCATTGTGGGGTATTGTGACATCATTGTGGGGTATTGTGACATCATTGTGGGGTATTGTGACGTCATTGTGGGGTATTGTGACATCATTATGGGGTATTGTGATGTCGTTATGGGGTATTGTGACATCATTGTGGGGTATTGTGACATCATTGTGGGGTATTGTGACATCATTGTGGGGTATTGTGACATCATTATGGGGTATTGTGACATCATTGTGGGGTATTGTGACATCATTGTGGGGTATTGTGACATCATTGTGGGGTATTGTGACGTCATTGTGGGGTATTGTGACATCATTATGGGGTATTGTGATGTCGTTATGGGGTATTGTGACATCATTATGGGGTATTGTGACATCATTGTGGGGTATTGTGACATCATTGTGGGGTATTGTGACATCATTGTGGGGTATTGTGACATCATTGTGGGGTATTGTGACATCATTGTGGGGTATTGTGATGTCATTATGGGGTATTGTGATGTCGTTATGGGGTATTGTGTGTAGATGGAGGAAAAAAAGAACACATTTAATTTGTAGATTAAGGGTGTAACATAACAAAATGTGGATAAAGTCAAGCGGTCTGAACACTTTACGAATGCACTACCTACAACTACACACACGCACACGCGCACACGCACGTGCACGCGCACACGCACACACACACAATTACATACAAATACACACACGCATAAACACTTCCAAAGCTGCGTTCAGATGCTTAACAAATACTGTGTTTTCCCTGAAGCTTCTCTTAGCAGATTACCTATCAAATGGATGGCTCCAGAATCCATCAACTTCAGACGCTTCACCACAGCTAGTGATGTGTGGATGTTCGGTGAGTCACTCATCACTGGGTTCAATGGTTTGTGTTCGTTTGTTTGGTCGTAACAACGAGGTGTGTGCATTCGTAATATTGATGTGTGTGTGTTTGTAATAATGAGTTGTGTGTGTTTGTAATAACGAGGTGTGTGTTGGTGATAATGTGCTGTGTGTGTTGGTGTGTTTGTGTGTTTGTAATAATGAGGTGTGTGTGTGTTTGTAATAACGAGGTGTGTGTTGCAGGGGTGTGTGTGTGGGAGGTGATGTCCCTAGGTCAACAGCCGTTCTTCTGGTTGGAGAACGGGGAGGTGATCAACCAACTAGAGGGTGGTGTCCGTCTGCCCAAACCCTCCCTCTGTCCCCCCACCCTCTACACACTACTCACACACACCTGGAGTTACGACCCACACACACGACCCTCCTTCACACAGCTGGTCTGCAAGCTCAGGTACATAAACACATACACACACACACACACACACACACACACACACAGCCACACACACACACACACACACACACGCGCAATCAATCTTGCTAGCAGCAGAAATACATGACAGGTATGTGAGTAAATGTGAGCCTTTAAAGTGTGTGTGTGTGTGTGTGTGTGTGTGTGTGTGTGTGTGTGTGTGTGTGTGTGTGTAGTGATATTCATGGGATGGAGAAGGAGCAGGAGGGAGAGAGGAAGAGACAGAGATCTCGAGTCATGACACCCTACGACTCCAAGACCACTGAGCCCCCACCCAAGGTAGTAAACACACCCACACAGAGACGTAGTAAACACACCCACACAGAGATGTAGTAAACACACCCACACAGATATGTAGCAAACACACCCACACAGAGAGACGTAGTAAACACACCCACACAGATATGTAGCAAACACACCCACACAGAGAGACGTAGTAAACACACCCACACAGATATGTAGTAAACACACCCACACAGAGAGACGTGGTAAACACACCCACACAGAGAGACGTGGTAAACACACCCACACAGAGAGACGTGGTAAACACACCCACACAGAGAGACGTGGTAAACACACCCACACAGAGACGTAGTAAACACACCCACACAGAGAGACGTGGTAAACACACCCACACAGAGAGACGTGGTAAACACACCCACACAGAGATGTAGTAAACACACCCACACAGAGAGGAGTAGTAAACACACCCACCTAAACTAACCACAAGTCAGGAGGATACAGATAGCTCAAGAACTATGCTTAGATATGCAAAAAAAAAACATAAAAGTAAGCTAAATAATAATGGCTCTAGATTGCAGGAAAAAGTAGTTTCATGTGTTTTGAAAATGCCCAAATTCTCCAACCACCCGCAATTCGTCCTCACGTCCTCAGTCCACACATACTGTACACTCACCACACACACAGATGGTAAACTCCCATGCACACAGCCTAACTCTCTCTCCTTCTCCTCTCCTCTCTCTCCTTCTCCCTCTCCTCTCTCTCCTTCTCCTTCTCATCTCTCTCTCTCTCCTTCTCCTCTCCTCCTCTTTCTCGTAGCCATCAAGGAAACCTGGTTTCCAGAGCAACACCCTCAGGCCTGGCATGAGAATACAGGTAGCTCAACAGTTTGTGAAAGTGGAGTAAGAACCTGCTATGCACTGTCCTGTAGCACTGTCCTGTAGCACTGTCCTGTAGCACTGTCCTGTAGCACTGTCCTGTAGGGCTGTCCTGTAGGGCTGTCCTGTAGGGCTGTCCTGTACCACTGTCCTGTAGCACTGTCCTGTAGCACTGTCCTGTAGCACTGTCCTGTAGGGCTGTCCTGTAGGGCTGCCCTGTAGGGCTGTCCTGTACCACTGTCCTGTAGCACTGTCCTGTAGCACTGTCCTGTAGTACTGTCCTGTAGTACTGTCCTGTAGTACTGTCCTGTAACACTGTCCTGTAGCACTGTCCTGTAGCGCTGTCCTGTAGCACTGTCCTGTAGGGCTGTCCTGTAGGGCTGTCCTGTAGTACTGTCCTGTAGGGCTGTCCTGTAGGACTGTCCTGTAGGGCTGTCCTGTAGCGCTGTCCTGTAGCACTGTCCTGTAGGGCTGTCCTGTAGGGCTGTCCTGTAGGGCTGTCCTGTAGGGCTGTCCTATAGCACTGTCCTGTAGGGCTGTCCTGTAGCACTGTCCTGTAGCGCTGTCCTGTAGCGCTGTCCTGTAGGGCTGTCCTGTAGCACTGTCCTGTAGGGCTGTCCTGTAGGGCTGTCCTGTAGGGCTGTCCTGTAGTACTGTCCTGTAGTACTGTCCTGTAACACTGTCCTGTAGCACTGTCCTGTAGCACTGTCCTGTAGCGCTGTCCTGTAGCACTGTCCTGTAGGGCTGTCCTGTAGGGCTGTCCTATAGCACTGTCCTGTAGCACTGTCCTGTAGCACTGTCCTGTAGGGCTGTCCTGTAGTACTGTCCTGTAGTACTGTCCTGTAACACTGTCCTGTAGCGCTGTCCTGTAGCACTGTCCTGTAGCACTGTCCTGTAGGGCTGTCCTGTAGGGCTGTCCTGTAGGGCTGTCCTGTAACACTGTCCTGTAGGGCTGTCCTGTAACACTGTCCTGTAGGGCTGTCCTGTAGGGCTGTCCTGTAACACTGTCCTGTAACGCTGTCCTGTAACACTGTCCTGTAGGGCTGTCCTGTAACACTGTCCTGTAGGGCTGTCCTGTAGGGCTGTCCTGTAACACTGTCCTGTAGGGCTGTCCTGTAGGGCTGTCCTGTAACACTGTCCTGTAGGGCTGTCCTGTAGCGCTGTCCTGTAGCACTGTCCTGTAGCGCTGTCCTGTAGGGCTGTCCTGTAGGGCGGTCCGGTAGGGCTGTCCTGTAGGGCTGTCCTGTAGCACTGTCCTGTAGCACTGTCCTGTAGGGCTGTCCTGTAGGGCTGTCCTGTAGGGCTGTCCTGTAACACTGTCCTGTAGGGCTGTCCTGTAGGGCTGTCCTGTAGGGCTGTCCTGTAGGGCTGTCCTGTAACACTGTCCTGTAACGCTGTCCTGTAACACTGTCCTGTAGCGCTGTCCTGTAACACTGTCCTGTAGGGCTGTCCTGTAGGGCTGTCCTGTAACACTGTCCTGTAGGGCTGTCCTGTAGGGCTGTCCTGTAACACTGTCCTGTAGGGCTGTCCTGTAACACTGTCCTGTAGGGCTGTCCTGTAGCGCTGTCCTGTAGCACTGTCCTGTAGCGCTGTCCTGTAGGGCTGTCCTGTAGGGCTGTCCTGTAGCACTGTCCTGTAGGGCTGTCCTGTAGGGCTGTCCTGTAACACTGTCCTGTAGGGCTGTCCTGTAGGGCTGTCCTGTAGCACTGTCCTGTAGTACTGTCCTGTAGGGCTGTCCTGTAGTACTGTCCTGTAGGGCTGTCCTGTAGCACTGTCCTGTAGCACTGTCCTGTAGGGCTGTCCTGTAGGGCTGTCCTGTAGTACTGTCCTGTAGGGCTGTCCTGTAGCACTGTCCTGTAGGGCTGTCCTATAGCACTGTCCTGTGGGCTGTCCTGTAGTACTGTCCTGTAGGGCTGTCCTGTAGCACTGTCCTGTAGGGCTGTCCTGTAGGGCTGTCCTGTAACACTGTCCTGTAGGGCTGTCCTGTAGGGCTGTCCTGTAGGGCTGTCCTGTAGCACTGTCCTGTAGGGCTGTCCTGTAGCACTGTCCTGTGGGCTGTCCTGTAGTACTGTCCTGTAGGGCTGTCCTGTAGCACTGTCCTGTAGGGCTGTCCTGTAGGGCTGTCCTG
This sequence comes from Oncorhynchus kisutch, assembly GCF_002021735.2. Lineage (NCBI taxonomy): Eukaryota > Metazoa > Chordata > Actinopteri > Salmoniformes > Salmonidae > Oncorhynchus > Oncorhynchus kisutch. The sequence continues at coordinate 50,720,212 of NC_034180.2, read as the reverse complement.
TAACACTGTCCTGTAGGGCTGTCCTGTAGGGCTGTCCTGTAGGGCTGTCCTGTAGCACTGTCCTGTAGGGCTGTCCTGTAGCGCTGTCCTGTAGGGCTGTCCTGTAGGGCTGTCCTGTAGGGCTGTCCTGTAACACTGTCCTGTAGGGCTGTCCTGTAACACTGTCCTGTAGGGCTGTCCTGTAGGGCTGTCCTGTAACACTGTCCTGTAACGCTGTCCTGTAACACTGTCCTGTAGGGCTGTCCTGTAACACTGTCCTGTAGGGCTGTCCTGTAGGGCTGTCCTGTAACACTGTCCTGTAGGGCTGTCCTGTAACACTGTCCTGTAGGGCTGTCCTGTAGCGCTGTCCTGTAGCACTGTCCTGTAGCGCTGTCCTGTAGGGCTGTCCTGTAGGGCGGTCCTGTAGGGCTGTCCTGTAGGGCTGTCCTGTAGCACTGTCCTGTAGCACTGTCCTGTAGGGCTGTCCTGTAGGGCTGTCCTGTAGGGCTGTCCTGTAACACTGTCCTGTAGGGCTGTCCTGTAGGGCTGTCCTGTAGGGCTGTCCTATAGCACTGTCCTGTAGGGCTGTCCTGTAACACTGTCCTGTACCACTGTCCTGTAGCACTGTCCTGTAGGGCTGTTCTGTAGCGCTGTCCTGTAGCACTGTCCTGTAGGGCTGTCCTGTAGCACTGTCCTGTAACACTGTCCTGTAGGGCTGTCCTGTACCACTGTCCTGTAACACTGTCCTGTAGGGCTGTCCTGTAGGGCGGTCCGGTAGGGCTGTCCTGTAGGGCTGTCCTGTAGCACTGTCCTGTAGCACTGTCCTGTAGGGCTGTCCTATAGCACTGTCCTGTAGCGCTGTCCTGTAACACTGTCCTGTACCACTGTCCTGTAGGGCTGTCCTGTAGGGCTGTCCTATAGCACTGTCCTGTAGCGCTGTCCTGTAGCACTGTCCTGTAGGGATGTCCTGTAGCACTGTCCTGTAGGGCTGCCCTGTAGGGCTGTCCTGTAGCACTGTCCTGTAACACTGTCCTGTACCACTGTCCTGTAGGGCTGTCCTGTAGGGCTGTCCTATTGCACTGTCCTGTAACACTGTCCTGTAGGGCTGTCCTGTACCACTGTCCTGTAGCACTGTCCTGTAGCGCTGTCATGTAACACTGTCCTGTAGGGCTGTCCTGTAGGGCTGTCCTATAGCACTGTCCTGTAGCGCTGTCCTGTAACACTGTCCTGTACCACTGTCCTGTAGGGCTGTCCTGTAGAGCTGTCCTATAGCACTGTCCTGTAGCGCTGTCCTGTAGCACTGTCCTGTAGGGATGTCCTGTAGCACTGTCCTGTAGGGCTGCCCTGTAGGGCTGTCCTGTAGCACTGTCCTGTAACACTGTCCTGTACCACTGTCCTGTAGGGCTGTCCTGTAGGGCTGTCCTATTGCACTGTCCTGTAGGGCTGTCCTGTAGCGCTGTCCTGTAACACTGTCCTGTAGGGCTGTCCTATAGCACTGTCCTGTAGCGCTGTCCTGTAACACTGTCCTATAGCACTGTCCTGTAGGGCTGTCCTGTAGCGCTGTCCTGTAACACTGTCCTGTAGCACTGTCCTGTAGGGCTGTCCTGTAGGGCTGTCCTGTAGGGCTGTCCTATAGCACTGTCCTGTAGCGCTGTCCTGTAGCACTGTCCTGTAGTACTGTCCTGTAGGGCTGTCCTGTAACACTGTCCTGTAACACTGTCCTGTAACACTGTCCTGTAGCACTGTCCTGTAGTACTGTCCTGTAGGGCTGTCCTGTTTTTGTGACCGTGTGTGTGTGTTTGTGTGTGTGTGTGTGTTAGTTCCATGTAGTGTGAGATTGTGTGTGTGTGCTAGTTCTATGTAGTGTGAGATTATGTGTGTGTGTGTGTGTGCTAGTTCCATGTAGTGTGTGTGTGTGTGTGTGTGTGTGTGTGTGTGTGTGTGTGTGTGTGTGTGTGTGTGTGTGTGTGTGTGTGTGTGTGTGTGTGTGTGTGTGTGTGTGTGTGTGTGTGTGTGTGTGTGTGTGTGTGTGTGTGTGTGTGTGTGTGTGTGCTAGTTCTATGTAGTGTGAGATTGTGTGTGTGTGTGTGTGTGTTAGTTCCATGCAGTGTGAGATTGTGTGTGTGTGTGTGTTAGTTCCATGTAGCTTGAGATTGTGTGTGTGTGTGTGTGCTAGTTCTATGTAGTGTGAGATTGTGTGTGTGTGTGTGTGTGTTAGTTCCATGTATCATGAGATTGTGTGTGTGTGTGTGTATTAGTTCCATGTAGTGTGAGATTGTGTGTGTGTGTGTGTTAGTTCCATGTAGTGTGAGATTGTGTGTGTGTGTGTGTGTGTGTGTGTGTGTGTGTGTGTGTGTGTGTTAGTTCCATGTAGTGTGAGATTGTGTGCGTGTGTGTGTGTGTGTTAGTTCCATGTAGTGTGAGATTGTGTGTGTGTGTGTTAGTTCCATGTAGTGTGAGATTGTGTGTGTGTGTGTGTTAGTTCCATGTAGTGTGAGATTGTGTGTGTGTGTGTGTGTGTGTGTGTGTGTGTGTGTGTGTTAGTTCCATGTAGTGTGAGATTGTGTGTGTGTGTGTGTGTGTTAGTTCCATGTAGTGTGAGATTGTGTGTGTGTGTTAGTTCCATGCAGTGTGAGATTGTGTGTGTGTGTGTGTGTGTTAGTTCTATGTAGTGTGAGATTGTGTGTGCACAGCATTTCCTGCCGCTAGCATGTGACTTTAAAGTAGCTGTGGCGCATCGCTTCTGTTTTTATGACCGTGTGTGTGTGTGTGTGTGTGTGAGTGGCTGTGTGTGTGTGTGTGTGTGTGTGTGTGTGTGTGTGTGTGTGTGTGTGTGTGTGTGTGTGTGTGTGTGTGGCTGTGTGTGTGTGTGTGGCTGTGTGTGTGTGTGTGTGTGGCTGTGTGTGTGTGTGTGTGTGTGGCTGTGTGTGGCTGTGTGTGTGTGTTTTAGCTACCTGGGTCTCTGTGTGCCAGCTCTCCTGTCCTTGCTAGCCCCCCCAGGGCCTGTGATGTCACCACAGCCTATCCCACGTCTCCACGACGATGCAGTGTCGGGGTAAGACCCATAACCACGGCCTCACTACATGGCCAAGCTGCTATAACCGTACATCATGTATGAAAACCAAATTAGCTTTTTGGTCTCATTATAAGGTTAGGGATCATAATCAGATGTTTAAGAAGGCAGGGTGTCTGATTATGCAATTTGGCCATATAGTGATGACCGATTAACCTCTCCGCTGCTTCCTGTTGAAATGCATTGTGGGTAGTTGAGCTGCTTGTGCAGAGGCAGTATGGTGTGCTTAACTGTGCTCAAGCCCTATAGACAGATGTTTTTCAACCATCACAACATGGCATCAAACAGGTGTGTGTGTGTGTGTGTGTGTGTGTGTGTGTGTGTGTGTGTGTGTGTGTGTGTGTGTGTGTGTGTGTGTGTGTGTGTGTGTGTGTGTGTGTGTGTGTGTGTGTGTGTTTAGGAGCCATGTGGGGTGGGGGACGCGAGGTCTGTCTGGGAGAGGGAGAGGGTGGAGGATACTCTTCGTAGACAAAGAGAGGACATGCTGACAGACAGCCGGTGGCTGGAACAGGAGGAGAAACACCTGGTAAGAATACAGACGGACGGACGGACGGACAGACTTTTTGTATTCAGAAAGATACAGATGTGATCTTGATTTGACCAGTATTGTCGCAGCAAAATATTCCTGCAGCAACAGGATGTGAACGTTTAGTCCATAATGTTGATGGGTGGTTAGGCTGTTAACTAGCCAACAGTAGGTTACATTAAAAGTGCTACACTTGTGGCTTTTCACTTCATTCATTCATGTACATCATGAAGCTCTATCTACATTTCGTGCGCGGCAGGAAAATTCTCAGCAATGATAGTGATCAAATTAAGATCCTACATTTTGTAACATTCTAATTCCTGAGAGGTCATCACTTCCCTGTTTCTAACGTATCTCTAATGTACGTGTCCTTGCAGGATCCTGTTCAACAGGAGTTCAGAACAGCTACGGTACGTTGTTAGGTAGTTGTTGTATCGGTTATGTCAGGAATCAATCCGACCACACATCGTCGGCAGTGCAAGTCTTAAAGGCAGAGACCACAGTAAACATTATGTTGGCTCACTCGGAAATGACCTTTTAAATGACTGATTGTCCAAATCCGCCATCGGATTGAATCCCGGGCCTCAGTTTTTCCTGTTGTCGTCTACAGCATGAGGAGGAGCCAGCAGACCAAGCCACACCTCCTCCAGACAAACCCCCAAAGGCCTCAGCTCCGCAGGTAACAACAAGCAGCCTTTATAAAGCTGTCCTTCTCTTTTAGAAATAAAGTGGTGATCCTAACTGACCTAAGACAGGGACATTTTACTAGGATTAAATGTTCAAATCTGAGTGTAAATGTATTTGGCTAAGGTATGTATGTAAACTTCCGACTTCAACTGTGCCACACCCCCTCATGCCTTATTGCTTAAATAGATACCTTACCTGCAGTTGATTGGTTGGACAGAGTTGATTGACAGATGTGTGTGTTGACCAGCCTACAGCCACGGCAGAGCTCGACAGGACAGATGACCAGGTGTATGTGGGTGTCATGGCGATGGTGAGAGATGTGGTGCAACTGAAGAATGATGTCAACACACTGCCCCCCTCAGAATACCCCAACGCTGTCAAGGTAAGGTGTGTTTTGAGTGTCTTTGTGTGTGTTTGTCTTCAGTTCCAATCCCGCTGAAATAGTTTTATTTTTATTTTGAATCTCTCGCTCTCTCTCTCTTTCACCTTCTCTATATGTGTCTCTCTCTCTCAATATGTGTCTCTCTCTATATGTATGTGTCTCTCTCTCTTTCACCTTCTCTATATGTGTCTCTCTCTCTCAATATGTGTCTCTCTCTATATGTATGTGTCTCTCTCTCTTTCACCTTCTCTATATGTGTCTCTCTCTCTCAATATGTGTCTCTCTCTATATGTATGTGTCTCTCTCTCTTTCACCTTCTCTATATGTGTCTCTCTCTCTCAATATGTGTCTCTCTCTATATGTATGTGTCTCTCTCTCTTTCACCTTCTCTATATGTGTCTCTCTCTCTCAATATGTGTCTCTCTCTATATGTATGTGTCTCTCTCTCTTTCTCCTTCTCTTCTCTATATACAGTGCCTTGCGAAAGTATTCGGCCCCCTTGAACTTTGCGACCTTTTGCCACATTTCAGGCTTCAAACATAAAGATATAAAACTGTATTTTTTTGTGAAGAATCAACAACAAGTGGGACACAATCATGAAGTGGAACGACATTTATTGGATATTTCAAACTTTTTTAACAAATCAAAAACTGAAAAATTGGGCGTGCAAAATTATTCAGCCCCTTTACTTTCAGTGCAGCAAACTCTCTCCAGAAGTTCAGTGAGGATCTCTGAATGATCCAATGTTGACCTAAATGACTAATGATGATAAATACAATCCACCTGTGTGTAATCAAGTCTCCGTATAAATGCACTTGCACTGTGATAGTCTCAGAGGTCCGTTAAAAGCGCAGAGAGCATCATGAAGAACAAGGAACACACCAGGCAGGTCCGAGATACTGTTGTGAAGAAGTTTAAAGCCGGATTTGGATACAAAAAGATTTCCCAAGCTTTAAACATCCCAAGGAGCACTGTGCAAGCGATAATATTGAAATGGAAGGAGTATCAGACCACTGCAAATCTACCAAGACCTGGCCGTCCCTCTAAACTTTCAGCTCATACAAGGAGAAGACTGATCAGAGATGCAGCCAAGAGGCCCATGATCACTCTGGATGAACTGCAAAGATCTACAGCTGAGGTGGGAGACTCTGTCCATAGGACAACAATCAGTCGTATATTGCACAAATCTGGCCTTTATGGAAGAGTGGCAAGAAGAAAGCCATTTCTTAAAGATATCCATAACAAGTGTTGTTTAAAGTTTGCCACAAGCCACCTGGGAGACACACCAAACCTGTGGAAGAAGGTGCTCTGGTCAGATGAAAACAAAATTGAACTTTTTGGCAACAATGCAAAACGTTATGTTTGGCGTAAAAGCAACACAGCTCATCACCCTGAACACAGCATCCCCACTGTCAAACATGGTGGTGGCAGCATCATGGTTTGGGCCTGCTTTTCTTCAGCAGGGACAGGGAAGATGGGTAAAATTGATGGGAAGATGGATGGAGCCAAATACAGGACCATTCTGGAAGAAAACTTGATGGAGTCTGCAAAAGACCTGAGACTGGGACGGAGATTTGTCTTCCAACAAGACAATGATCCAAAACATAAAGCAAAATCTACAATGGAATGGTTCAAAAATAAACATATCCAGGTGTTAGAATGGCCAAGTCAAAGTCCAGACCTGAATTCAATCGAGAATTTGTGGAAAGAACTGAAAACTGCTGTTCACAAATGCTCTCCATCCAACCTCACTGAGCTCGAGCTGTTTTGCAAGGAGGAATGGGGAAAAAATTCAGTCTCTCGATGTGCAAAACTAATAGAGACATACCCCAAGCGACTTACAGCTGTAATCGCAGCAAAAGGTGGCGCTACAAAGTATTAACTTAAGGAGGCTGAATAATTTTGCACGCCCAATTTTTCCATTTTTGATTTGTTAAAAAAGTTTGAAATATCCAATAAATGTCGTTCCACTTCATGATTGTGTCCCACTTGTTGTTGATTCTTCACAAAAAAATACAGTTTTATATCTTTATGTTTGAAGCCTGAAATGTGGCAAAAGGTCGCAAAGTTCAAGGGGGCCGAATACTTTCGCAAGGCACTGTATGTGTCTCTCTCTCTCTATATGTGTCTCTCTCTCTCAATATGTGTCTCTCTCTCTCTCTATATGTGTCTCTCTCTCTCTCTCTCAATATGTGTCTCTCTCTCTCAATATGTGTCTCTCTCTCGATATATGTGTTTCTCTCTCTCAATATGTGTCTCTCTCTCAATATGTGTCTCTCTCTCAATATGTCTCTCTCTCAATATGTGTCTCTCTCTCTATATATGTGTCTCTCTCTCTCAATATGTGTCTCTCTCTCAATATGTCTCTCTCTCTATATATGTGTCTCTCTCTCTCTATATGTGTCTCTCTCTCTCAATATGTGTCTCTCTCTCTATATATGTGTCTCTCTCTCTCTATATGTGTCTCTCTCTCTCAATATGTGTCTCTCTCTCTCTATATGTGTCTCTATCTCTATATATGTGTCTCTCTCTCTCTATATGTGTCTCTCTCTCTCAATATGGGTCTCTCTCTCTCTCTGTATATGTGTCTCTCTCTCAATATGTGTCTCTCTCTTAATATGTCTCTCTCTCAATATGTGTCGCTCTCTCTATATATGTGTCTCTCTCTCAATTTCTCTCTCTCAATATGTGTCCTCTCTCTCTCAATATGTGTCTCTCTCTCTCAATATGTGTCTCTCTCTTCTCTATATGTGTGTGTCTCTCTCTATATGTGTCTCTCTCTCTCAATATGTGTCTCTCTCTCTCTATATATGTGTCTCTCTCTATATATGTGTCTCTCTCTCTCAATGTGTGTCTCTCTCTATATATGTGTCTCTCTCTCAATGTGTGTCTCTCTCTCTATATATGTGTGTCTCTCTCTCAATATGTCTCTCTCTCTATATATGTGTCTCTCTCTATATATGTGTCTCTCTCTCTCAATGTGTGTCTCTCTCTATATATGTGTCTCTCTCTCTCAATGTGTGTCTCTCTCTCTATATATGTGTGTCTCTCTCTCAATATGTCTCTCTCTATATATATGTGTCTCTCTCTATATATATGTGTGTCTCTATATATGTGTCTCTCTCTCAATATGTGTCTCTCTCTCTCAATGTGTCTCTCTCTCTCTCTCTATATATATAAGTCTCTCTCTCTCTATATATGTGTCTCTCTCTCTCTATATATATATATATATATATATATAAGTGTCTCTATCTCTATATATGTGTCTCTCTCTCTCAATGTGTCTCTCTCTATGTATATGTGTCTCTCTCTATATATATGTGTCTCTCTCTCTCTCAATATGTCTCTCTCTCTCTCAATATGTCTCTCTCTCTCTCAATATGTGTCTCTCTCTATATATATGTGTCTCTCTCTCTCAATGTGTCTCTCTCTCTCAATATGTGTCTCTCTCTATATATATGTGTCTCTCTCTCTATATATGTTTCTCTCTCTATATATGTTTCTCTCTCTCTCAATATGTCTCTCTCTAGATATATATGTTTCTCTCTCTCTATATATGTTTCTCTCTCTCAATATGTGTCTCTCTCTCTATATATGTCTCTCTCTCTCAATATGTGTCTCTCTCTCTATATATGTTTCTCTCTCTCAATATGTGTCTCTCTCTCAATATGTGCCTCTCTCTCTCAATATCTCTCTCTCTCTCAATATGTCTCTCTCTCTCAATATGTGTCTCTCTATATATGTGTCTCTCTCTCTCAATGTGTCTCTCTCTATATATATATGTTTCTCTCTCTCAATATGTGTCTCTCTCTATATATGTGTCTCTCTCTCTCAATGTGTCTCTCTCTATATATATATGTGTCTCTCTCTCCTCAATGTGTCTCTCTCTATATATATATGTGTCTCTCTCTCTCAATGTGTCTCTCTCTATATATATATGTGTGTCTCTCTCTCTCTATATATGTGTCTCTCTCTCTCAATGTGTCTCTCTCTATATATATATGTGTCCTCTCTCTCTCAATGTGTCTCTCTCTATATATATATGTGTCTCTCTCTATATATATGTGTCTCTCTCTATATGTGTGTCTCTCTCAATGTGTCTCTCTCTATATATATATGTGTCCTCTCTCTCTCAATGTGTCTCTCTCTATATATATATGTGTCTCTCTCTCTCAATGTGTCTCTCTCTATATATATATGTGTGTCTCTCTCTCTATATATATGTGTCTCTCTCTCTCAATGTGTCTCTCTCTATATATATATGTGTCTCTCTCTCTCAATGTGTCTCTCTCTATATATATATGTGTCTCTCTCTCAATATGGTGTCTCTCTCTATATATATGTGTCTCTCTCTATATATATGTGTCTCTCTCTCTATATGTGTGTCTCTCTCAATATGTGTCTCTCTCTCAATATGTGTCTCTCTCTCTCTCAATATGTCTCTCTCTCTCTCAATATGTCTCTCTCTCTCTCAATATGTCTCTCTCTCTATATATATGTGTCTCTCTCTCTCAATGTGTCTCTCTCTCTATATATGTGTCCTCTCTCTCAATATGTGTCTCTCTCTCTATATATATGTGTTTCTCTCTCTCAATATGTCTCTCTCTCAATATGTCTCTCTCTCTATATATGTGTCTCTCTCTCAATATGTCTCTCTCTATATATATATGTGTCTCCCTCTCTATATATGTGTCCTCTCTCTATATATATGTGTCTCTCTCTCTCAATATGTGTCTCTCTCTCTCAATATGTGTCTCTCTCTCTCTCTGTCAGGGCCGTGGGGTTAACTCTTCGTAGTCTGATCCGTAGTGTTGATGAAGTTCTACTACCATCACTGCACAGCTCTGCCAGAACAGAGGTAATCGTATGGCTCTATTTATTATATTTACATTGACCCCAACCAAAACAAACATGGCCTCGTGC
>NC_034180.2:50698412-50710542 GCF_002021735.2 Oncorhynchus kisutch | reverse complement strand
TCCATCTCCCCTGACACGACGATAGGGACCAGCAGAGCCTGTCAATCTTCACCTCCTGACTCTAGACAGTTAGAGTCACGAAGTATGTCCATCTTCACCCTTACTTAAGGATAGGATAGCTAGACAGTAGAATTCCTGTCCATCTTCCCCTTCCTTCCCCCGAAAATAGGACAGTATAGAGTCCCCTGCCTACTCTTCCCCCCTGTACTCTTAGGACAGTTAGAGTCCCCTCTGTCCATCTTCACCATGATGATCTCCGGATGATAGGACAGCAGAGAAGTCCTGTCCATCTTCCCCCTGACGATAGCGACAGCAGCTGTCCCTGTCCATCGTCCCCTGACCTAGGACAGTAGAGTCCATGTCCATCTTCCCCCTTCCTAAGCTAGAGACAGTAGAGTCCCTGTCCATCTTCACCTCCTTGACACTAGGAACAGTAGAGTCCCTGTCTATCTTCCCCCTGACTCTAGGAACAGTAGAGTCCTCTGTCCATCTTCCCCCTGACACTATGACAGGCAGAGTCCCTGTCCATCTTCCCCCCCTGACACTCGGACAGCAGAAGTCCCTGTCCGTCTTCCCCCTGAACACTAGGACAGCAGCAGAGTCCCTGTCCATCTTCCCCCCCCCTGACACTAGGGACAGTAGAGTCCCCTGTCCATCTTCCCCTGACTCTAGGACAGCAGAGTCCCTGTCCGTCTTCCCCCTGACGCTAGGACAGCAGAGTCCCTAACCATCTTCCCCCTGAAGCTAGGACAGTAGAGTCCCTGTCCGTCTTCCCCCTGAAGCTAGGACAGCAGAGTCCATGCCCATCTTCCCCCTGACTCTAGGACAGCAGAGTCCCTGCACATCTTCCCCCTGACTCTAGGACAGCAGAGTCCATGCCCATCTTCCCCCCTGACTCTAGGACAGCAGAGTCCCTAACCATCTTCCCCCTGACACTAGGACAGCATAGTCCCTGTCCATCTTCCCCCTGACACTAGGACAGTAGAGTCCCTGTCCATCTTCCCCCTGACACTAGGACAGCAGAGTCCCTGTCCATCTTCCCCCTGACACTAGGACAGTAGAGTCCCTGTCCATCTTCCCCCTGACTCTAGGACAGTAGAGTCCCTGTCCATCTTCCCCCTGACACTAGGACAGCAGAGTCCCTGTCCATCTTCCCCCTGACACTAGGACAGTAGAGTCCCTGTCCATCTTCCCCCTGACACTAGGACAGCAGAGTCCCTGTCCATCTTCCCCCTGACACTAGGACAGTAGAGTCCCTGTCCATCTTCCCCCTGACACTAGGACAGCAGAGTCCCTGTCCATCTTCCCCCTGACACTAGGACAGTAGAGTCCCTGTCCATCTTCCCCCTGACACTAGGACAGCAGAGTCCCTGTCCATCTTCCCACCTGACACTAGGACAGTAGAGTCCCTGTCCATCTTCCCCCTGACACTAGGACAGCAGAGTCCCTGTCCATCTTCCCCCTGACACTAGGACAGCAGAGTCCCTGTCCATCTTCCCCCTGACACTAGGACAGTAGAGTCCCTGTCCATCTTCCCCCTGACTCTAGGACAGCAGAGTCCCTGTCCATCTTCCCCCCTGACTCTAGGACAGCAGAGTCCCTGTCCATCTCCTGAAAACATCTGAAACCCAACCTCCTCAAAGGAATATATTAAATAATCCCACAGCACCAGCTCCCTATCCCTCGCCCTGTAAAAGAAAATACAAAGAGTGATCGCGTGACTTTTCCCCTTACTAGCTCTGACTGCTGATAGTAACTCTGATGGAAAGTGTACTGACTAAGACTGATATGTGGTGGTCTCACCTAGCTATCTGAAGATGAATATACTAACTACTGTGATATGTGGTTGTCTCACCTAGCTATCTGAATATACTAACTACTGTGATATGTGGTGGTCTCACCTAGCTATCTGAAGATGAATATACTAACTACTGTGATATGTGGTTGTCTCACCTAGCTATCTGAATATGAATGACCTGTAAGTCGCTAAATTACTAACATGCTGTAATCAGGACTGTTTGGAGTGTAAAAATGTTCAACCATTACAAATTATATTTTCCCTTAAGCCTAAACTTAACCCTTAAACTTAAATAGCACTTGAACATATTCAGGACCTGACTTTTCAAAACGGTTCTTGTTTTCCTACCTTTTCAGGATATTAAGGTGAAATGTGAGGACATTGGGGCTTATAATGTAGGAAAACTAGTGCGCACGCACACACACACACGCACGCACGCACGCACGCACGCACACACACACACACACACACACACACACACACACACACACACACACACACACACACACACACACACACACACACACACACACACACAAAGCCTCCCTTTCCAGTTCCCGCTCTGCTGGTGTTTTTAAGTGTGTAGGGGCCGTCGTGAACTGCTAACCCAGAGAACACAGACCAATCGGCCCAGAAATACTCTGCTGTGTTCCCATTCTCCACCCTTTACCCAGAAGTGTCCCCCCGTGCATTTATAAACATTGGATTTGTGCAAGCATCCCTCCAGCTCTACCCCCCCCCCAATCCCTCTACCTCCCTCACCCCCCCATCCCTTTATCCCCCCCAATCCCTCTACCCCCCCCGCCCCCAATCCCTCTACCTCCCCCCCAATGCCTCTACCCCCCCCAATCCCTCTACCTCCCTCACCTCCCCCCAATCCCTCTACCTCCCTCACTCCCCTCCCACCCCCAATCCCTCTACCTCCCTCACCCTCCCCCAATCCCTCTACCCCCCCCCAACTCTCTACCTCCCCCCCAAACCCTCTACCTCCCTCACCTCCCCCCAATCCCTCTACCTCCCCTCCACAATCCCTCTACCTCCCCCACCCCCCCAATGCCTCTATCCCCCAATCCCTCAACCCCCCAATCCCTCTATCTTCCCCCCCAATCCCTCTATCTTCCTCCCCCCCTCTATCTTCCTCTCTCTCTCTCTCTACTATTCATCGGCAGACCTATCTATACATTGAATATTTAATGTCCATACAAAGACAGATGTTTTATTTTTATTCACCAATCAGTCTTAGTTGTTAAATAGGTCAATCTTTAAAATAGCACTTGAAGTTGGGGGGGGGGAGCAGGTAGGATGCTTCTTGAAGTTGTGACTTGGCTGGAGAGTCCTGGGTCCAGGTCCTCAACATTGTTAACGTTGACACTAGATTGTAGAAAGGAGAAGGATAAAGTTCTAGAATGCCTGGAGTAAGGAACAGTTCTTAGAACTCTTCTAGATCATTCCGGAGAGAGCCATAGCAGAAGGACGAGCCCTAAGGTACACACACACACAGAACACACTTGTACATGTGTGAGATAGGACAAATATAAGCACCCACCAAATAATAATAATAATTATTCATATTATTACACACACACACAGGGTTCTAGATCATGCCGGCCAGCCAGGGTGGTAAGAACAATCCAATGGTTCCCAGGAGACACACGATGATGAACATCCAAAGGAAGATACGATCTATCACCATGGCAACGTACTTCCAGTCCTCCTTCACCTGGACACACACAAACCACACACAGGTTAATTAACATTGTAAAAAGACCACAAAATGCACATCCAGAGACAGATTCTACTCAGTTCTCTCCCCTCGCTTTCCATCTCCCCTAAATCGTGTGTTGTTGGTCAGTAGGTAGTTGTAGTTCTCTGTGTGGTACAGTAGGGAGTTGTAGTTCTCTGTGTGATGCAGTAGGGAGTTGTAGTTATTGTGTGGTAAAGTAGAGGGTTGTAGTTCTCTGTGTGGTACAGTAGGGAGTTATAGTTCTCTGTGTGGTAAAGTAGGGAGGTGTAGTTCTATGTGTGGTACAGCAGGGAGTTGTAGTTCTTGTGCGGTACATTGGGTAGTTGTAGTTCTCTGTGTGGTACAGTAGGGAGTTGTAGTTCTCTGTGTGGTGCAGTAGGGAGTTATAGTTCTCTGTGTGGTACAGTTGGGAGTTGTAGTTCTATGTGTGGTACAGCAGGGAGTTGTAGTTCTTCTGTGGTACATTGGGTAGTTGTAGTTTTCTGTGTGGTACAGTAGGGAGTTGTAGTTCTCTGTGTGGTGCAGTAGGGAGTTGTAGTTATTGTGTGGTAAAGTAGGGGGTTGTAGTTCTCTGTGTGGTACAGTAGGGAGTGGTAGTGCTCTGCGTGGTACAGTAGGGAGTTGTAGTTCTCTGTGTGGTACAGTAGGGATTTGTAGTTCCTGTGTGGTAAAGTAGGGGGTTGTAGTTCTCTGTGTGGTACAGTAGGAGGTGGTAGTGCTCTGTGTGGTGTAGTAGGGAGTTGTAGTTCCCTGTGTGGTGCAGTAGGGGGTTGTAGTTCCCTGTGTGGTGCAGTAGGGGGTTGTAGTCCTCTGTGTGGTGCAGTAGGGATCTCACAGAGAAGTCTTGGTCCTCGGCTCTGAGGTGTTCAGCGATGTACATCACCCCCTCCAGGGCTCGTAACACTGCAGGCGACAGGGCTGGAGCTGGGGCCATACCAACATCAGGCCCTGGGGGATTGTAATCCCAGTCGGGGGTCAGATTCAGATTGGGGGGGCCGCTGGGTGGTGTGAGTCTTGGGGATGAGGGGGGTGTAGACGGGCAGGCGGGGAGAGGGAGGGGGAAAGGAGAAGGATGGGGGAAGCCTCAGCCCCACCCCTAACCCCGCGTCCATCTCCGTATCCAAGTAACCACGGCGAATCACATCCTCGTCCTCGTTACCATGGAGATCAACATCGGACTCCCGCATGAGCCAGGTGTGAGCTGTGGAATGCGACGAAGAGCGGGAGGGGCCAGGCGTTCTGAAGGTTCCGAAGGGGTGGAGTTTGCCGACTAAGCCCCTCCTCCTGAGATCAGGTGGGGGTCGTTTCATGCAGAGCCACCGGGGAATGACAGACAGGAACAGTGTCCGAACCCAGCGAGGCATGGTGTGAGTAGCAGAGGAACGATGATGGACGTTCAGGACAAACACCGTTATAACAATAGACAGAGTGACAAGATCATGGTGAAAAGGAGATATTCCCCGATGAGAGGAATCACCAGCGAGGTGGAGGGGATGATCTCAGTGATGAGCAGCAGGAAGACGGTGAGAGAAAGTAAGACGGAGATACACAGGGTGATCTTCTCTCCACAATCAGAAGGCAGATAGAACACCAGGACGGTGAGACAGGAGATGAGGAGACAAGGGATAATAAGATTGACAGTGTAGAATAGAGGCAGGCGTCTGATCATGAAATAGTAGGTTATATCAGGGTAGATCTCATGGCAACAGTCGTACTTCTTAGTGTTGTAGGTTCCCACTGCGTTCACTATAGCCCATTCACCACTCTCCCAGTAGCCCTGGAGCAGAAACAGAGACACAGCAGGGGCTAGGGGGGGAGGGGTGTGTGTGTGTGTGTGTGTGTGTGTGTGTGTGTGTGTGTGTGTAAATCTGTGTGTGTGTGTGTGTGTATATCTGTGTGTGTGTGTGTGTGTGTGTGTGTGTGTGTGTGTGTGTGTGTGTGTGTGTGTGTGTGTGTGTGTGTGTGTGTAAATCTGTGTGTGTGTGTGTAAATCTGTGTGTGTGTGTGTAAATCTGTGTGTGTGTGTGTATCTGTGTTTGTGTGTGTAAATCTGTGTGTGTGTGTGTAAATCTGTGTGTGTGTGTGTGTGTGTGTATCTGTGTTTTGTGTGTGTAAATCTGTGTGTGTGTGTGTGTGTGTATCTGTGTGTGTGTGTTGTGTGTGTGTGTATCTGTGTGTGTGTGTGTATCTGTGTGTGTGTGTGTGTATCTGTGTGTGTGTATGTGTATCTGTGTTTGTGTGTGTGTATCTGTGTTTGTGTGTGTGTGTGTGTGTATCTGTGTTTGTGTGTGTGTGTGTGTATCTGTGTTTGTCTGTGTATCTGTGTGTGTGCGTGTGTGTGTGCGCAACACCTACCTTCAGATCCACAGTATCCCCTATAGGCTCTAGATCTATCTTAGCTCTGTCATAGGTCCAGGAGCCAAACTTCATTTTACAATTCTGCTGATCGAAGGGGAAGAAGGTGACGTCTATAGAGCAGGAGGACTTATAGATGGCCGGGGGAACCCAGCGCACATGACCACTATGGAACAGATGAGCCTTGGTCATATGGGTCACTGAAAACTCACCATCCGCACTGGGGAGGGAGGGAGAAAAAGAGAGTGAGGGAGAGAAAGAGAGAGAGGGAGGGAGAGAAAGAGAGCGGGAGGGAGGGAGGGAAAGAGAGCGGGAGGGAGGGAGAGTGGGAGGGAGGGAGAGCGGGAGGGAGGGAGGGAGAGCGGGAGGGAGGGAGGGAGGGAGGGAGGGAGGGAGGGAGGGAGGGAGGGAGGGAGGGAGGGAGGGAGGGAGGGAGGGAGGGAGGGAGGGAGGGAGGGAAAGATAGCGACAGAGGGGGATGGAGAGAAAGAGGGAGGGATGGAGGGAGAGAAAAAGAAAGAAAGAGAGAGGGAGAGAGAGAGAGAGGGGGAAGGAGAAAGACAGCGAGACAGAGAGAGAAGAAGATAGAAAGAGGGGGAGGAAGACTCTTTAGACCAGGAGTGATGTGCACTACTACTTCCACTTCCTGTCTTATTCTAAAACAATAGAATCTAAAGTCCAAAACAAGGGAAAGGCATGCTGGTTCATTATGCTATAAATCAAACGTGAGTAAAGGAACCCTAAGCGATGATAGTTTATTCAGGAGTATTAGAACGATATGTGAATGTTGATGATGAATTCTGTGTGATGTGTTCCTCTGCCGGGGGACACGACTGTCTGATGCAAGACAGCCTTGTCTTTACAACTGGTGGTGAGAGAGTCAGGTACTGTTTATAGAACCACAACTAGAGAACCACAGATTACCATTTATAGAACCACAACTAGAGAACCACAGATTACCGGTTATAGAACCACAACTAGAGAACCACAGATTACTGTTTATAGAACCGCAACTAGAGAACCACAGAATACCGGTTATAAAACCACAACTAGAGAACCAGAGATTACTGTTTATAGAACCGCAACTAGAGAACCACAGATTACTGTTTATAGAACCGCAACTAGAGAACCAGAGATTACTGTTTTATAGAACCACAACTATGGAAAAAAACATGACTGTTTTATAGAACCACAACTACTATATAGAAAGAACTATGAATTTCAGTGTGCTCCCTGTAGGACTACCTGATGATTACTTACTGTCCACCTGGTCGTGCTGCTGCTCCAGTTTTAGCTGTTCTGCCTGCGGCTATGGAACCCTGACCTGTTCACCAGACATATTACCTTGTCCCAGACCTGCCGCTTTCGTCTCCCTCTCTCCTTACCTCTCTTTCCTTCTCTCTCCCTCTCTCCTTACCTATCTTTCCCTCTCTCTCCCTCTCTCCTTACCTCTCTTTCCCTCTCTCCCTCTCCTTACCTCTCTTTCCCTCTCTCTCCCTCTCTCCTTACCTCTCTTTCCCTCTCTCTCCCCCTCTCTCTTCCTCTCTCCTTACCTCTCTTTCCCTCTCTCCCTCTCTCTCCCTCTCTCCTTACCTCTCTTTCCCTCTCTCTCCCTCTCTCTCCCTCTCTCCTTACCTCTCTCTCTCTATCTCTCTGTCTCTCTCTCTCTCTCTCTCCCTCTCTCCTTACCTCTCTTTCCCTCTCTTTCCCTCTCTCCTTTCTCTCTCCCTCTCTCCTTACCTCTCTTTCCCTCTCTCTCTCTCTCTCTCTCTCTCTCTCTCTCTCTCTCTCTCTCTCTCTCTCTCTCTCTCTCTCTCCCCCTTACCTCTCTTTCTCCCTCTCTCCTTACCTCTCTCTCTCTCTCTCTCTCTCTCCCTCTCTCTCCATCTCTCCTTACCTCTCTTTCCCTCTCCCGCACCTGCTGTCTCGACCTCTGAATGCTCGGCTATGAAAAACCAACATTTACACCTGAGGTACTGACCTGTTGTACCCTCTACAACCACTGTGATTATTATTTGACCCTGCTGGTCATCTATGAACGTTTGAACATCTTGAAGAACAATCTGGCCTTAATGGCCATGATTGCACTTGATCACATCTACTGATGTAAAAAGGACTTTACGAATAATTACATTATATAGATTTATTATGTTTATGGAACCACAACTATAGAACCACAGATTACTGCCTCCTCCTACACAACTATAGAACCACCTTCCTCCTATACAACTATAGAACCACCTTCCTCCTATACAACTATAGAACCACAGATTACTGCCTCCTCCTACACAACTATAGAACCACCTTCCTCCTATACAACTATAGAACCACCTTCCTCCTACACAACTATAGAACCACAGATTACTGCCTCCTCCTACACAACTATAGAACCACCTTCCTCCTATACAACTATAGAACCACCTTCCTCCTACACAACTATAGAACCACCTTCCTCCTATACAACTATAGAACCACCTTCCTCCTACACAACTATAGAACCACAGATTACTGCCTCCTCCTATACAACTATAGAACCACCTTCCTCCTACACAACTATAGAACCACCTTCCTCCTATACAACTATAGAACCACCTTCCTCCTACACAACTATAGAACCACCTTCCTCCTATACAACTATAGAACCACCTTCCTCCTACACAACTATAGAACCACAGATTACTGCCTCCTCCTACACAACTATAGAACCACCTTCCTCCTACACAACTATAGAACCACCTTCCTCCTACACAACTATAGAACCACCTTCCTCCTACACAACTATAGAACCACAGATTACTGATCACTTCAAGTCATCGAGTGTGTGTGTGTGTCTGTGTGTGTGTGTGTGTCTGTGTGTGTGTGTGTGTTAGACTTACTTGTTATAGAGGACGATGTCAGGTACCCAGATCAGTTCAGAAGGTACTCTAATGGACGTTACGTTGTCGTAGTCAGATGGACGCCACCGCAGTTTATAGTCACTCCACTCCTACACCACACACACACACACACACACACAAACACACGTGATACGATTAAAGTCACTCCACTCCTACACACAAAACACACACACCACAAACACACACACACACGATACGATTAAAGTCACTCCACTCCTACACACACACACACACACACACACACACACACACACACACACACACACACACACACACACACACACACACACTCCCACACACACACACACACACACACACGATACGATTAAAGTCACTCCACTCCTGGAGGGGTTAACCACAGGACAAACAAGAATAGTTAAAAGTCTTCATCATCTCAGGAGATTTCTCCATGCGATCTGAATGTTATAGTTTACACAGCTAGCCAAATTCTAATATTTTTTCACCTAATTGCATCTTTTGACCAATCAGATTAGCTCTTTTGCCAATAATTGGTCTGCCTGTGTAAATAAGGCCATAGACATCGAAAAAAGTAGAGACAATAAGAAAGTATTATTTCCTGTTTCAGCCACTAATAGAATAGAACAGTGTTCTAACCTGTTTCAGCCACTAATATAATAGAACAGTGTTCTAACCTGTTTCAGCCACTAAGAGAATAGAACAGTGTTCTAACCTGTTTCAGACACTAATAGAATAGAACAGTGTTCTAACCTGTTTCAGCCACTAATAGAATAGAACAGTGTTCTAACCTGTTTCAGCCACTAATAGAATAGAACAGTGTTCTAACCTGTTTCAGACACGAATATAATAGAACAGTGTTCTAACCTGTTTCAGCCACTAAGAGAATAGAACAGTGTTCTAACCTGTTTCAGCCACTAATATAATAGAACAGTGTTCTAACCTGTTTCAGCCACTAATAGAATAGAACAGTGTTCTAACCTGTTTCAGCCACTAATAGAATAGAACAGTGTTCTAACCTGTTTCAGCCACTAATAGAATAGAACAGTGATCTAACCTGTTTCAGCCACTAATAGAATAGAACAGTGTTCTAACCTGTTTCAAGCCACTAATAGAATAGAACAGTGTTCTAACCTGTTTCAGCCACTAATAGAACAGTGTTCTAACCTGTTTCAGCCACTAATAGAACAGTGTTCTAACCTGTTTCAGCCACTAATATAATAGAACAGTGTTCTATCCTGTTTCAGCCACTAATAGAATGAACAGTGGTTCTAACCTGTTTCAGCCACTAATAGAATAGAACAGTGTTCTAACCTGTTTCAGCCACTAATTTAATAGAAGAGTGTCCTAATCTGTTTCAGCCACTAATAGAATAGAACAGTGTTCTAACCTGTTTCAGCCACTAATAGAATAGAACAGTGTTCTAACCTGTTTCAGCCACTAAGAGAATAGAACAGTGTTCTAACCTGTTTCAGCCACTAATAGAATATAACATGTTCTAACCTGTTTCAGCCACTAATAGAACAGTGTTCTAACCTGTTTCAGCCACTAATAGAATAGAACAGTGTTCTAACCTGTTTCAGACACGAATATAATAGAACATTGTTCTAACCTGTTTCAGCCACTAATAGAACAGTGTTCTAACCTGTTTCAGCCACTAATAGAATAGAAACAGTGTTCTAACCTGTTTCAGACACGAATATAATAGAACAGTGTTCTAACCTGTTTCAGCCACTAATAGAATAGAACAGTGTTCTAACCTGTTTCAGCCACTAATATAATAGAACAGTGTTCTAACCTGTTTCAGCCACTAATAGAATAGAACAGTGTTCTAACCTGTTTTCAGCCACTAATAGAATAGAACAGTGTTCTAATCTGTTTCAGCCACTAATAGAATAGAAACAGTGTTCTAACCTGTTTCAGCCACTAATAGAATAGAACAGTGATCTAACCTGTTTCAGCCACTAATAGAATAGAACAGTGTTCTAACCTGTTTCAGACACGAATATAATAGAACAGTGTTCTAACCTGTTTCAGCCACTAAGAGAATAGAATAGTGTTCTAACCTGTTTCAGCCACTAATAGAATAGAACAGTGTTCTAACCTGTTTCAGCCACTAATAGAATAGAACAGTGTTCTAACCTGTTTCAGCCACTAATATAATAGAACAGTGTTCTATCCTGTTTCAGCCACTAAGAGAATAGAACAGTGTTCTAACCTGTTTCAGACACGAATAGAATAGAACAGTGTTCTAACCTGTTTCAGCCACTAATAGAATAGAACAGTGTTCTAACCTGTTTCAGCCACTAATAGAATAGAACAGTGATCTAACCTGTTTCAGCCACTAATAGAATAGAACAGTGTTCTAATCTGTTTCAGCCACTAATATAATATAACAGTGTTCTAACCTGTTTCAGCCACTAATGGAATAGAACAGTGTTTTAAACCTGTTTCAGCCACTAATATAATATAACAGTGTTCTAACCTGTTTCAGCCACTAATAGAATAGAACAGTGTTCTAATCTGTTTCAGCCACTAATAGAATAGAACAGTGTTCTAACCTGTTTCAGCCACTAAGAGAATAGAACAGTGATCTAACCTGTTTCAGCCACACGTTGGTGGTCATCATCTGGTTCTTCTCATCCTGAGGGTGAAGGATAGAGATTTGATTGATTGAGTGATAGATTAAGTGTAGAAAACATGAATGTGCGAGTTGTCTCACCACGTCTATGAGCTGTGCGATGGACAGACCAAACTTGACGATGACAACGTCGCTGATGTTTTGTACGGGGCGGGGACCACTTGTTATAGCCAATGAACAGCCTGTTGAACAACTTGTCCTCTGCATGGGCATGAGTCCAGTCATCACTTAACACTGAGAAAGAACCCCCCCCCCCCCCCACCACCACATACACATACAAACACACACACACACACGTACACACACACCAAACACACACACACACTAGCTATAATCAGTCACAAATTTAGGTGAGATTAGGTGGGGGGACAGAGAGAGAGTGTGGGGCGTAGAGACGAGGAGGTAGGGGGATAGAGAGAGAGTAGGTGGGGGGATAGAGAGAGAGATTAGGTGGGGGATAGAGAGAGAGATTTTGGGTGGGGGATAGAGAGAGCGAGGAGTGGGGGACAGAGAGGAGAGATTAGTTGGGGGGATAGAGAGAGAGAGGTGGGGGGATAGAGAGAGAGATTAGGTGGGGGGATCAGAGAGAGAGGGGTGGAGGAGGGGGGACAGAGAGAGAGATTAGGTGGAGGGATAGAGGAGATGAGGGAGGGGGGGACAGAGAGAGAGAGATTAGGTGGGGGATAGAGAGAGAGCGGACGGGGGGACAGAGAGAGAGA